>NW_022475283.1:0-96037 GCF_009193585.1 Aspergillus caelatus
AAAAAAAAGGCAAAATGCAACTATCGTAACCATAACCATAATCATAAGATCAACCGAATCAGAACCCAGGTTTATCATGAATGCGGAACTTCCTCTCCGCCCAATGTTGCATATCAAGGCCCCATCGCGAGGTAGTCATTGTTAATAGACCACCGATGATGGAAAAGATCACACCTGCACAAGTAATCAGTTAGTCAGTTACACATTTAACCACACGAAGCCAAAAAAACAAAAGAAGAAGAAGAAAGAGGGGGAAAAAAAAAGGGGTAAAACATACAAATGGTAAAAGTCCACCCAGCGCCAATTGCATTAATAATAGGAACCACAAGTGCACTACTCCCCGCCGAAAAGATATACTGGATGATATACTTTCCAGCGATAACTTCGGAGCGCTTATGTGGCAGAGCCTCTATATCACGGATTAGCAGGCTCTCTCAACACCCTTTATACACGGAAAAGACAAATGGAAAGTAAGAAAAAGAAGGAAGGAAAGCAAAACTCACCAGCAACATAAGTATTCAATGTATTAAAACTGCCCATAAGCCCCCAGCCCGCAAAAAACGCTGCCAAAATAGGCACGACCATGCCGCCCTTCTCCTCCTGGAGGGTCCAGCCGTAGATCAGCGCCGAAACGGGCAGGACGGCGAACAGGGTGACGAGGCCGGAGTTAAGGCGGTCCTGGGGTAATCGAAAGCCGCGAAGGGCGATGTACTTGCGGACGGTACGATCGGAGAGTTTGCCGCCGATGATGCTGCCGATCAAGAAACCTGCTCCTGGAGCGAGGTAGAAGAGGCCGGAGATGAGGGCTGTTGTGAGGTGGAAGCGGGGGTTGAAGATTGAGCGGGCAGATGTGAGGAGGGAGTATTGGAATGTGGCGAGGAGGCCGCAGGTGAGGTCCTGTTTTTGGGTGGAGGCATTTGTTAGCAGTTGATGAGGTCTGGTTTAGTTTGGATTGGTAACGTACGGAGAAAAAGACATTGGGATAGACCCATTGTCTGACGATTCGGAGGGGGTTGAAGAGGCGTAGGGCGGAGAGTACAGTCTTCTTCTCTTTTTCTTCGGGGCCCTCTTTGGATTCTTCTTTGATTTCGGGAACGAAGATGATGGCTAGAACCAGGCCGAACCCGGTCATGCCGACTTGGAGCCAGTAGATATTGCGCCAGCTGGAGAAAGTGACGATGAGGCCTCCGATACAGGGCCCAATTGCAGGACCGGAGACAGATCCAGCCATAAAGAATCCCACGGCTGTGCCACGGACAACCTGACAGCTACTATTAGTACTTAGGTGACTATGAAGGACAGAAAGAAAGGTAGCGAGAAAATACCGGCTCGAAAATGTCCGCCAGGATGGTCTGTCCTGAAACCATGAATGATGTTCCGGTCAAACCGCTCAACACTCGAAATGCCGTAAACATCTTCATGTCTACAGCTGCCCCCGTCGCCGCCGAACATACACAGAGCATGAAGATCGCACTATTATACGAGATCCTTCTGCCAATTAAATTATTCAAAGGACCCCAGATAAGTGACGAGAAGCCCATGGCCAACAAAACGCCGGCATTAGTGATGTTGAGGGTCTCGGTTGTGGTGTTGAACTCCTCGGCGATCTCGGGGGTCGCAGGAAGAAGGGATGTGCTCGAGAAGGTAACTGCAAGAGTCATCCAACTAACGACGAAGAGTATGATACATTTTCGCCACAAGGGAAGACCGTAGCCCCTTTCCACTTTGGTAGCTTTCTCTTCCTTTTCTGCCGTGGCCCCGTCTATAGTTTTGGGAGTTTGAGATTCAATGTCGGGTTCACCCATGGCCGGGCATGGAATTAGGGTTCGATCTTAGCCGTTGGCCTGGATATGCAAATTCTCACAACGATCCAAACTTAGGACAAAATCGGAACAAAATAAGAATGGATAAAAATGTCCGAATAACTACAGAACAGAATTACTGGACAGCTAACAGCTATAAATATATGCAGATCCGGATTATTTTCCGCAATGTTTCGGCATGCCGTTTGTGTGGCCGAGATAAGGGACACCGCTACTGTCGAAGTTCGGAGTACAGCACCGAGTCGGTAAAGGTAGCCGACCTCAGACGTAGCTCGACATAACCATCTACAACTGGTACTTCAATACCTATATACGAAGGAGTACATGCTATACAGTTACAACGATTAAACAGGCAATGGACATGATAAGGTATATTCAAAAGAATGAACGATTGAGCTATTGGCTAAAGTATGTACGTCTTAAGATTCCAAAAATCACATGGATGAATACACTTCAACGAACAAAAAACACCTCCGGTCACATTTCACTGGTCTCCTAGCATTCTTGGGTCCCATACACCTTACTACTTTACAACAGGAGCATTCCAGCACCGGCAACAAAGGCAGTCATGATGTAAGCCCCGAACTGCCAGCCGCCAACCTTGACGGCCATTGGGCTCACGGCACCAGCAGCGCTGTCAGAAGTGGAGGTGGAAGAGGTGCTGCCAGCGGTAGCACTTCCGGCAGTAGGAGAAGCGGTGACACTGCCAGTACCAGCGGTACCGGCCTGCTTCAGCAGGTCGGAGCACTGGCCATCGCTCTTGGAGGCGCTCTGGACACGGCCTGAACCATTGAAGTCACATGCTTGGTCTTTGTTGGAGCTCTTCTCGTACCACTGGTTCATGACGAACGAGAGCTGCTGCTTGGGAGAGCACACACTGTACGCTCCGTACTTGCCCTTGGTGCCGTCCTTCTGGATTCCACCGCACATTCCATCCTTGGCGCAGATGTAGTTGAACAGGTCCTCGTAGTCGTCTTCCTTGATGGAATCCTTAACGACGCAAGACAAAGACTCAACCATGCAGGAGCACAGATCCGGGTTAGGAGAAGGAGGGAGCTCGCTGGTAGCTTCCCAGTCCTTGCCAACCGCGGGGCAGGATGCCGTAGCAGCAGCTGGGGCAGTGTAGCTGGCGCTGTTGACGCCAGTGGCAGTGGCCTTCTGGATTTGCTCAGAGAGGTTAGAGAAGTCATCGCGAGTTTCGACTTTGTCACCATCGACCTTCACCAATCCATAGTCGTTGGCCTCCTGGAAGTACATGTAGACGATACCACCGCTCCAGACGTCGTTCATCTTGGGGCCGTACAGGACAGGGGTGTCGGTGAATTTGCGAGGCTTAGGGTTGTTGCATCCATACTCAGAGAAGAATGCAGGGACAGGGAAATCCTTGAATTCCTCAGTGCGCTCCTTGTAACCAGACTTCTCGAAAGAAGAATCGCCGCACCATTCGTAGATGTTGTAACCGAACATGTCGATCATGGCATCGCTATCACCGCAGACAAGGTAGTTCTTCAGGTCATCACGGATGCTAGCGTCATCATCGGTGGCGTAACCGATGAGCAGGGATTCACGGTACTTCTTAGCCTTGATGTACTTCTTCATGTCACGCACAGCAGCCTTGACGAACGCGATAGAGTCGGTGTTGTTCTTGTCGTTAGCGACCTCGTTACCGGCAAAGAAACCAATAACATTGGTGTAGTTGGCGAAGGCATCGACAACGCTAGTGTAGCGAGAGTACAAGTCCACATCCCACTTGGGGTCATTACGGATGATCGACTCCGATGGGGAGGACAGATCGGTGATAAGGTAGATACCAGCGTCGTCAAGCATCTTCATGCACTCAGTGTGGTCGGCCTTGGGGTCAACGGCATAGGTACGGATGACGTTGGTCCGCAGTTCCTTCAGGTAAGGGATATCACGCTCGCACTTCTTGGGGTCGGACAGAGGGTCGGTGTAGTCGCCGTTGGATTCGTTGCCGAAGCCTGTGCTGGAGCTGCTGGTGCCATTGGCAGAATATTCCTCTATGAATCAACATTAGTTTCCGGTCCGATTGACTTGACCCAGGATTTTCCGATATGGAACATACGCTGATAGGCAACACCACGAATGAAGCTAATATCATGTTAGTTTCACTACCTCATGGATCCTTTGAGCGCATTGGGGTTTCCACTTACAATTCAGTGCCATTGTTGGAGTAGAAGAATTTGTTACCCTGCAGCAGAATTTCCCAAGTCAGCGATGAATGTGACCGCGACGACCGCAACACTTAATAAGTACCTTCGTCTCAATGGCAGGCAAGGTCGCCAGGACGCTGCCCACGAGCGAAGCCCCGGCAAGAGCGAATGCGGCCTTCATGATGAGATTCTATTGACAGTCGTTCAAACGTATACCAGCCGCAACGACGACAGCTAATGATCTGCAGCGGAAGACAACGAGGGATTGATCAACTTGATCTGCGGACCCAGTGATATCAGGCCGAATTAATGGAAAAAGAATCGGGGAGTGGATTGAGAAAGTTTAGAAGAGTATATATACTACAACGAGTGACTGACGGCTGACACACGGAGCCGTGGAATGGAATTGCGGGAAATTAAAAAAAGAATCAAAAGTGGTATGTAACGAGGGAAGGAAGTGATAGGGAAGAATAAAGAAACAAGAAATAGCAGGAGGCGAGGAGGCGAGAAAGGAAGAATGGACAGGAGAGTGGGAAAGGGGGGGGGAGGAGCCGAGAGGAGCCTGAGGTTAGTCTGTCTGGCCTGTCTTACTTAGAATAGAATCAATCGCCCTGTTTGGCCTGTTTGGTTCATTGTTTGTGGTAATACACAGGCAACGACGTAATTATAATGATCAGCATCAAAATATTGAGCAATAACCCACCGCTAACAACTGGTGTCCCTCTCATGTCATCATCCCACTACATCATCTTCTTCATACTCCTATGCGCAAAGCACGAAGGCCAGTGGATCAAAGGGAACAAATCTGTAGTACGTAGTAATCCATCCACTGCGCTCATGCATGCCTCTAATTCCTAAGAATAAACGCCAACGGAGGACTCGGGGCACTGGGGATTCGGTACATACTTTTACTTTGCCCAATGACTAGACCCTTTCCAAATAACTCCAGGGTAAGCCCAACTAGTGCAAGTGGGCCCTGAAACTAGCCGCTGGAGACTGACCCTTAATTGGCCACGGTGGTCCCCTGGGCCCTGTATCACCAATCTTACGCTGTATTACATTCGGTCCCGACCTTGGCTCTGTGTCTTGTTCCCTGCCAATAATTGCTTGTGATTCTTGACCGGTGGGGCCGAGGCCCCTTGGCCTCTTTTTGCAGTCTCCTAAGGATGATGCTTCATGACTTTACTCAAGCCCGACGATGATTGTTTGGTGTAACACAAGACACTGATGAAGTAGTCAAAATTCTATATCAAGTCAATGCGTTGACTCCCTTTCGAAGAGGTAACCTACTAGTATCTGACTCTCCCGTCGCAGGGGTAAAGGAAGGTTCGGGTACTCCGTACAATACCTAATTAGGTTGGTAACACGGATAACACCAACAATACATTGTGATTACCAGGAACACACCATTGGACACTTTGAGGGGTCCATGGCAGGGTCTCACTCTCCAATGTCGAGGGTCATGACCCTGAATGGGGTCCACCCATTGAAGCTGAGTGAAACACTGGTGGCGGGAAAATTTTTCACTGCCCTCAAGAATTAGATAAGAAAGACTAACAGTGCCAAATAATGAATTGCATCCTTAGGACGGAGTAAAGATTTTAGACTTGCTTTGTCTGATGTAAATGAGGGCCTGTCCTTTAAATGTAATTAGTGTGAAAGATTATGTGTCCGCATTTATTTTCAAGGAACCTCAAGGTGTGTCCGAATCTGACCCCATGAATCTACAGGTACAGCTATGTACATGGAAAATCAGTAGCCTGAACGAAAGGGGGGGAGGTTGGGAATAAAACAATTAAAATTTTAAAAGAAGGGCATAGAAGGACATAACCCTCCATAACTTCTTGTGCATGCACGATTTACGGTGCATAACGGGACTCTGAAGGACAGAATCCGCCCAGTACTGGAGTGACGTCAAGAATCATACCTTTGTCCTCTCAGCAAGGAGGTGGACCTTCTCTTTGACATCCTGATATCTTCTCTATTCTGCCGTCATTCAGATGCAAAACCGTTGTCTAAAACATTACTAATCTCCTCCCTACATAGAAAAAGGCATAGTTTTTAAAATATCATCACAATATATGGACGGCAAAGGCCATCATGAAACCGACAGCCCTACCAATTCTTCTGTTTTCGTATACCTTGCCACGGAGTACAGCATATGCAGGACAAATATGCACATGAGATATACATATTACCAACAGATATTGTAAGTGCCTCAAGGGTTAGATTATAATCATATGATTACTATGTAGAAAAAGTATAATATTGTAAATATATACCGAGTACGAAATAGTATATCGCGAACGTAAGCTACATTTTATATCTTTTGCTACTTGTTTACCATACCGTTTTCTATATTCGTATTTCTTACTGGATCTCTTCTATTTTCAGGCCGAGATTAAATATTGTTTTTTCGATGGGCATAGCTCCTATTGAACCATTGTATTTCTCACTTTCGTGATGATTCGTATATTTTCGTGGATGAAGGTGCGGAATCGTCTCACTTTGTCCAGCCATTCTTCAAAACGCCCCGTCTTCATCGTCGTGTCAAATGCCATAAGTTGCATCTGATACTCCATATTACCAAAATTATAAGGAAAATCAATATCGTCGTCATCCCAACCATGCCTCACAAATGCTTCATGAATTCTGGGCACCAGCCTCAGGGCCATCTGCCATGTTAAGAAGCGCGCGATTCGCCATCGCATCCTGGATATCAATAGTGGTTCCTTTCTTTCGCAAGAGCTCGTAAAGACCAAGGAGGTCTAGAATGTTGCTGCGCCTTGGGCCTGGTAGGGGAGAGGCGGGTGGCATGCATCTCCAAGGAGGGTGATTGATTCCTGTGATTTTGCTTAGTTCTCCCTTACGGACTCGCAAGTGATCGTTTTGATTTCTCACGTACCTTGCACCAAGTGTCTGGTTCTTGAAAGTGGCGGAACTTCCATTTGAGGACGCTGTCTAACTTTGAGTTGGCCTCTTGTTTAGCTTGAGATCCCGGAATATTGTGAGAATACAAGGTGGTTAGCTCGGAACTCCTACTATGAATCCTACCCTTTGAATACGTTTCGTATCTCCTGGCTATTCCCTTTACCACTGGATATATCGGCAGGTAATGTATAAGGGTAACGAAAGAGTCAGCGATTGGTTTTGTCGCCTGAAGAGAGATCATAATAGTACATACAGTAGAACCAAACTATAGGTTTGCTTCTAACCGGATATAAAACTGCTGCCCAGTGCTTTCTTCTACTTGCTCTTGGGGAATGGTAGCTCGGTCGGCCATGTCACCCGTTTCTACAGGATCCTGACGGCACCGTAGAACTTCCTCTCCAAACCGTACAATAATCTACCACGGCCAGGTATACTATACCATTTGCCCCGATAATCACATCAGTGTGTATCCTCTCTCCAGAACCCAGTTTCTTGCATGAGAACCAGGGAAGAATTTATCGGTGGTAGCGTAGCTTGCTGATTGCTGGACAGACATACCGGATGGTTCGCAGTACATTGAGACGGCGTTGCAACTAATTGACTCATACTCCGGGGGCCCAAATATGCATTTGACTTGAGTTATGCCTCCACGTCACTTGCCGCATCCCGAGAATTTGGCGACAAACATGATCATTTGGCGGCTGAACTAGTGTCGACTAGGAGAATTTAACCTACCTACATTGCCTACGAAATATATAGTTGTATGTTTTAACCTAAGTTGTGATGGAAGAAAAAAGTTCCATGATCACGATAGCGCATATTCGGAGCTGCTACTACTAACATTGGCTTGATCCAGGGCTGAACTTATGAAAGGATATATGAACGTCATTCCGGTGGCGTCCAAATGCTCACATATCAGTACATATGATTGCCATGGGATTGCTTCGAGAAGGTCAACGAAAGAAACAAGACTGCTATACTTTTCAGTCTATCAATATTCGACACTATGTCGGCACCGGAATATAGTATGGCGCGCGATTATATCGATAATAACCGGTCAGTGGATGAACGGGAAGCTACAACTTTAGTGACCTATACTAAGTACTGCAGAAATGAACAGGATTAATCTTCATCATTACTTCTGGCTTGAACTTTACGGGTACCTTCTACACCCGTCGATCCCGTTACAGGACCCCAATCTCAAGATCACGGATGTTGGAATCGCCACGTGGTTTGTTTTGACTCACTTTGCCATCTTCAAGACTAACTGTATTCCTTTAGTGTCA
This sequence comes from Aspergillus caelatus, assembly GCF_009193585.1. Classification (NCBI taxonomy): domain Eukaryota; kingdom Fungi; phylum Ascomycota; class Eurotiomycetes; order Eurotiales; family Aspergillaceae; genus Aspergillus; species Aspergillus caelatus. Next base: position 8,212 of record NW_022475283.1, read on the forward strand.
TCCTTACGGACTTAGCCGCTACCTTCCGCCATCAGTGCAACTGGACCGTTTCGACATCCCATTCAAAGCCGTCCCTCCGCAAGAATGGCTCCCTCCGAACATGAATCTCATCCACTGAGATATCAAAACTGACGTTCCGAATGAAACGGAAGGCAATTATAATGTAGTGCATATTTGCCATTTCATATTCGTGTTGGTGATGGAAGAGATCAGATCTACCCCGGAACCAGCTATTGAAGTTGTTGAGTATGCCATAAATTCATCCCTTCTAAGCATGTAAGTCGCTAATAAGAGTTATCCAAAGCCCGGTTACCTCCAGTGGACGGTAGTGGAAAGAAGCCAGAGTAGGAGATTGCGAATATGTTCGTTCAAGTGCTTAACATATAAAACTATGTATCTGAAATATTTTATCTGATCAACATATGACCAACATTGAACTCAAGCGCCTTGTACAAGGAGGAGAGCTCGCTTTCTTAAGGGCAGAGGAAAGTTTCATCATTTTTTTCATCGGATACAGCAAGAGCCACGTCCTATCATCAATGCTGCGACTGGCCCCTCAGGAGCTAAGAAAATACCCGCGTCAATGGTTGGGACCCAACTGTGGCTGATATGTGGCACAGCAAAGAACGTCACCAGCCACACACATTGGCCAATCCCGAGCAAAGACTCTGTCAGTCGCAGCAGGAAGGATAAGCTTCCGTGCCCAGTAAATGCACCAAAATGGGTCAGGGGTTTGATCCTGGATAAACTAACCTGTATGTACCCACCAGCATGATCCAATTTCCCCAATGTATTGTCCAGGTATGGAGATCCTTCAATCTCTTTTTACACTGGCATTTGTTTGGTTGTGACAAATGCACTTCGGTGAGGCCTGAGGTCATAGAGTTCTCAGGTTTCAAGATTGATGATTCCAGCACACAAAACTTTGTGATTCAAATAAGTTGGGTTCTGGATCGCGCGGCCACTAACCAAGTCTTATACTAGTTCGACTTGGTATGGATGCAACCACCACACTTGGCGTCCTCCGCCGTGTCTGTCTGCATCATCCCTTGCGAGGTATCACACCAGCTGCCAGAATAATTGATGGCTTTTAAGGTTGGAAAACGAATGATATGCTCAGACCGCTGTTCAGAGAGCACGTCTGCCCAATCATTGGCACGAAAGCCCCAGAATTCCCACCAAAGAGTGCAGGACACGCGCCAGGTTTGAGGAGGATCTACCATGACTACCGAAAATGCGCACCCCCATTGTGGCTGTGTACAAATGAGTTATTGCTTGTCTGGGACTCTGGGACAACATACGTCGGCCTTCAATCATAGTTTTTTCTCTCCATATGGGAAATTCCCTTTAATTTTCTTTTTCTTATTTTTTTTTTCTTGTCGTCTTGGCTCTCTGTCTTAATTTTACTTTACTTTTTTTTTTTCTTCAACCCTTTTTTTTGTGTTGTTTTGCTTTCGTTGACATTCTTTGACACTACTGCTGTAGGAGCTCTGAAAGAGAACCCCCCTTGATTAGAGTCCAGTCATTTTAATTGAGTCGCTTTATTTCTTTTTAATTTTTTTTTATTGCCCCTCGCCTGCCTTTAGAACCGGTCGATTCGCTCTTTTTTCCATCCACAAGACCAAATCCACAATCGCTGTTCTGCCGAGAAGGCTTGTCGTACCCAAGACTTCTTGTCCTGGTCTTGGATTTCTTGGTGGCCACAACTGAGGCTGAGCTTCTTCAGACCCATCACTCAAGCCACACCAGGCCCCTCTGTATAATATCGTCGCTCAGGCGAACATCACGTTAGTACATTTTCTCATACTGCTGCCTATCAATGCTCAGCATTGATGGTTCCCTGGCTGCGGCGGTTGTGCAACTGTGCCCCAACACGGCGCCTCTCGTCACCAAACTCTCTCGTGGCTCGACAGCCTATATTTAGTATACTCGCGAATTATCATTCTAATCTTGATGTAGTATATAAGTATCAACACGTCTTGCCACGATAATAAACGGGCAAGAAACTCATAGGAACAATGCGTATGTCTTGTCACGCCCTTATTCCAGATTCCTGATCATGATTAACATTGCTTGGGACTGCAGATAAATATCGACGTCAAGCGAGGAACCTGGCATGGTATGACCAGGATGGAGAGCCGTCAACTCACAACCCCTTCAAGAAATTTCGACGCCAACGGCCGCGCCGAACGGATTCTATCCAGCTTGAGAGCAAACTTACTCCCATCCGCACTGCAGGGGATGTACGCCTCGACTCGGAGCGTCGCCGGCGGAAGGATATGACAGACGGCTTGGTGGGCCCAGAGCATTCGGATAGTTTCCCACCAGAGTCGTCTGGGACCGATCAGGTTACTCCCGATAAGGCGGGACGTGAGCTGTCAGTGCACAGCAATGAACCCATTAACATTTCAGCCCAAACCGGACTGGACGAAGATCAGATGGGAGGACCTCGAAAGAGGAGGACTTTTGCGAGTGGATTTGGAGACAAATCTTTAGATGAGGACATGGATTCAAACTCGACCAAAGGTGTCAACGGGAAGTCGAAGTTTACCGCCATGGGACAGTTGAAAGCGACTCTCTTCAATTCCTGGGTCAACGTCCTCCTGCTTGCTGCTCCAGCTGGAAGTAAGTATACATATCTCCGCCAACCAAGATCCATCGCTGACTATGGCCGAGTCGCATTGAATTATGTCGATGTCGATCCAGTTGCTGTGTTCGTGGTGAACTTTATTGCCATTATGTGTGTATCCCTCTGTCTCGAAACGGACTTCACGTTACGTAACTGACACACGGCAGCCCTCTTGCAGCTATGCTGGGTTACGCGACAGAAGAGATTGCCATGCGGTATGATATACGGATTATTTGAAGTAGACGATAGCTGATGGCTCTAGCACTGGCGAAACAATCGGTGGCCTACTCAACGCAAGTTTTGGGTAAGCCAACCCCAGAATTTCTGCTACTTCTACGTATCACTTCAACTAACAAAACATTAGCAATGCCGTCGAACTAATTGTAGCTATTATTGCGCTGGTCGACGGTGAAGTCGTGATTGTACAAACTTCCCTTATCGGAAGTATGCTGTCGAACCTGCTCCTTGTTATGGGAATGTGTTTCTTTTTTGGAGGCGTCAACCGCCTGGAGCAGCATTTCAACCCGGTCGTTGCCCAAACAGCAGCCAGTCTTCTTGCGCTGGCAGTGGGATGCTTGATTATTCCCACTGCCTTCCACAATTGGTCAGGCGGTAAGTTAATGAGCAGTCCTGCGGGATGTTAAATGCTAACTCGATTCCAGCTGGCAACAGTGGTGTTGCAGAACTCTCACGAGGTAAGTTGCGTTCGTGGGCAGCTCATAGATCATTTTCTCACAAATCGTAGGAACCAGTATTATTATGCTGGTTGTGTACGGATGTTATCTGTTCTTCCAGTTGGGTTCGCACACGGAGATGTACAACAGTCCGAGTCCCAAAGTTGAGAAGAGACGTGTGAAAGTGAGCGAGGGCGACACACATCGGGGAATCGCACAGATAGGCAAAATGACTGCCACCCTAGCGGGACAGAACGCACAGCAAATGCAGCTGCAAGATCCCGGCGAGGAGGAGGAAGAGCCTCAACTAAGCATCTGGGTGGCTGTGCTAACCTTGGCCATCTCGACAGCCCTAGTTGCGTTGTGCGCTGAGTACATGGTATGATACAATCTTGGAATCCATCAGTCACACCAAGCTGATTGCGTAGGTTGATTCTATTAATGCGATTACGGACCGTGGCGGTATCTCCAAGACCTTTGTTGGATTGATTCTCCTTCCGATTGTGGGCAACGCGGCCGAACATGCCACGGCCGTGACGGTGGCATGCAAAGACAAGATGGACTTGGCAATTGGCGTGGCCGTAGGATCCAGCATGCAAATCGCATTGCTGGTGCTTCCGCTGATCATTGTGATTGGATGGGGCATGGGTGAGTGAATCTCAATTGTGTTTTATGAAACTGTACGTTGCTAACTGCGTGCGCTAGGCAACAATGACATGGTACGCTACTTCGACGCATTCTAGTAATAATAGCCCGTGACTGACTGTAGCAGACTTTGTACATGGACGCATTCCAGGTGATTCTGCTATTTGTTGCCGTTCTGTTGGTACGTCAACAGCCTTCCTAATCAATAGAACTTTACTGAACAGAGCCAGGTAAACTATCTCATTGCCGACGGGAAATCCCATTGGCTAGAGGGCGTCCTCCTAATGATGATGTATTTGATCATTGCCGTGGCAGCATGGTAGGTACCCACCCTCACAACCGAAAGATGCAAGCTAACGAGAGCAGGTTCTATCCCCCTAAGACCCAGGAAGAGATGCAAGCATGATACGAAGACTTCCGAAGACATCTAATGTCGCCGTCCAATATACGATGACACCATTTATTTTGAATTGACCCGATGTTGGTTATGTTTCTGTCATACGCTTTTTAATCACTACAGAATGCTATACGATAGTGGATACTTCAACAAACCCACTCCTTTCATAAGACTCCAAACCTAAAGAGTAACATCCGAGAATACCCATCACACCACACACCCACAGACCCTCCACCAGCCCAGCACCTTGCTGAACATCTCGTCTCACCTCTCTAAAAACTTATGGTAAGGTAGTACTTCGTATACAGGGAAAAAAAAAAAAAAAGAAACCCACACGCGTCAATTCATTACCAAATACCTCGGCAGGAACCGCCTATCATCATACCAACCCATCACCACCCAAGCGCACGTGTTAAAATTTACCCCACAAAACACTAAATCTGCGTTTTCTCCAACTGCTACCGAGAGCAGAGTTACAGAAGCTAGAAGGCAATCCGCGCCGGAAAAAAAACCCCCTCTCCTCGGTCGCCTCCTGCTATTCCGCCCTCATGCATTGGGACATTGGGCGGTTTAGCGCTTACGGAGCTCCGTTCCGCCGTTCAGCTGCTATCGGTATTCGCCGGGGGCGATGCTCGTCCCCCGGATTTTGATGGTCTCGGGTAAATATTCTGGACTCGGACGGGAGGTCTATCTTTATGTAATGGAAAATCCCCCAGATAAAATGAAGATCGGTGCCAGACTATGTTTCTATTGTTGTAATTGGCGGTTTGTGATTGGTTTTTTGTTTGATGGAGGGCATCTCATCTATTTCGTATGTACCTAGTAGGTACGGAGGAGTCTAAGGGGGGTTAAGGTTACGGTCTCGGAACGATGAGTAAGGGGGATAGGGTTGATTGAGTATGCATTAGCAATATACGAGTGAGACGCATTAGTATGGCGCGCGCCGCGGTATCAGGGGATGGAAATTGATTCAGTGGCAACCTGATATACTTGGCCTCTTGTCCGTTCTTCTCATCCGGTAGGTGGTTTTGGTGTGCTACGTACGCGAGAGAGAGAACATAATTGGACTAGGATGCCGGATCTCGGGAATTAAGCCGAGGATGAAATCGGAAGAAGGTTTCAAAAACCGCATTGGAAGCGTTTGCCGAGCTAACATTGCAGCTTCAGGCCGTTAGCGCATAGGAGGAGGAGAAAGAAGAGGTCGATGACTGAACTACGTGGACGAGTGACATCGAGTGCTTGAGACTTGGTTTCATTTCTCCCCCGTGAATCATGACAGATTCTGGCTCTTCCTATGGACGATCTGGCCTCCAGCAAGTGGATTCCTTGGTAAATGAAACTTCCACGTGATTGATAGACCCTCGACATGGGGGGAAGGGAGGGAGTATTTGCCCGAATCTGTGCGCACGTCCAGCGCTTGCTCGAAATAACGCCACTGGGCTCGGTTGGACAAAGGCCAACTTGACATGAATGGCTGCTGTCCAGGGGACCCATGGGGTCTGTACCTGTGGCGCTAATAGATGAAATGAATTAGCTTTGGGGCTGAAGTGTCAGGCCCCCGTTAGGACCACCATGAGTCCACGTCGACCTTTAGATTCGGCGAGCTCCTGTCCCGGGTCGGCGAATGTCAAGGGCCCGTGAAGACTCGCAACGTCCTGCAACTGGTAAGGTCTGACGGTTGCACACCGTCTGGCGGTTTTTTGTTTCCTTTGTGCGCTTGAAAAATAAAGGCTACACAGCCGGATTTGGCATACGAAGAAGTAGACACATGGCATGGCGCACAAAGAAAGGCACAAAGCGTGCCTTCCCGTCGGGCGTACTTTTTTTTTTTTTTTTTTCTTTTTCATCGCGAGAGTGGGTGAAAGACTCGAGCACCGCCGTTTATGACAGTAGATGTTACTGATGTAGCGCCCAGAGTGGCGCCACGGCGCCATGGAACGATTAATCTCATGGTAAATATTTTTGAATATGATCGTGGATAGAGCACTATGGAGTTGAGTGCTCCGTAGAGATGGAGTAAGCCCTAGCTATCTAGAGCACGGAACACTCCGTATGTGATCCGATGGGAAGCACACATTGTTAGACAGCGCTCACCGATATTTAGGCAGTTCGCCGGGAAATTGAAAGCTGAGGGAGAAATAAACCCTCCCCCCAAGCGTTGTATGTATCCAATGACGGTTCGGGGTAAAGTGCAGCGAGATGCTGGATAAAATAAGACGCCGTACTCCGTCCAGAGAGGTTCAAAGGTACTGACAGGACCCCAGACTCCGGAAAATTTCTTAGTTCCGTTTAGTGAGTTCGATACAATGTTTAAAAACCTAGATTAATCCCATGTAGGTAATAGACCTCCGTTTCGGAAAATCTTCGTTTTGATTCGATTCAGACGGCACTGGGCTAGGCCGAGGACAGATGGATACACGAGGCGTGGCGGCCAGTCGCGACAAATGAAAACGGGTCATTTACGGGGCTATTCTTAAGCCGTGCGGCCACTGGCCGAGTCCAGACGGAGAACTTCAAAGGATGGGGCCGACCATGCCGTTCCAAGGGTGAGGGAGTGGGGATCTCGCGTGGGAGGATGGATCCTGGTCGTTACGCTTGCTTTTATGGTCGATTATTTTTATTGCCTTCCATCTTGAATCACGGGGTTGTTCTTCGGGAAACCTTAGTCTCGGAGTAATGATGAAGGGTGAGTGAGAGGTTAGTCAAGGGTTTTGGGGGTACAACCTCAGCCCGTGTGTCCTGTACTTCCTCCATAGGTAGTATATGTCCAGGTTGCGTGGTACCCTGCATCTACGACATACTACTGTAGTACGAAAAACTGATCCATTGGAAGTACAACGTGTCATCCAATCTTCTTATTGTAACTCGTGCTGTGTCATCGCACTCTTTACCTAGGGAAGAGGCAATTTTGGACGATGTACTAGGTATAGGTCCGGGTCGATCCACACAAGTACTTTGTACCTACACAGTACATAGTTACATCCCAGCTATGATACAGTTTGAGTAAGGCTTCAAAATCTGCAGAGCACCTGACACGGGAGAACTTGGCTGCGGGTAGTATTTCCTCATATAGCAGGTAGGAAAGGAAATAATACTCCTTCAATAGGGTGCTACTCTTTTTTTTTTTTTTTTTTTATTTTTATTTTTCCCTTTCTTTTTTTTTTTTTTTTTTTTTAATTTTAATTTTCCCGTTCTATTTTTTTATTTGTGTTTTTAGGGCATCCCGTACCACCTTTCACCTTCCTCCATTGACATCGGATTTCCTCCGGGGATCCCCGATTATCCCACGGCCCAACTAATATTACTTAAACGAATCATAACCTAATTATGAACGAAGAATCAACGAAGAGCCCATTTGCGGGGATCGGTTCGCCTGTCCTAGCCTCGGGTGGTAACTGGAGACCAATCATGAGTGGCGGCTGGGGCCGAGCAGCGACACGGGACCGGTTAAAATGGAACTGCGCAGAGGGCGGGGAGTTGCCGGTCTGGGAATTCCGATGCTGGTCGGGTCGGGTTCGATTCGATTCATTGCCAGAGTCGTGGGGTCAATACTGTACGACTCCCGTGGACAAACAAAGATCTCATTCATTACTTGAAGATACTCCGTACGGATTTATCCACACAAAAACAAAACAAAAGAAACAAAAAAAACTAGGGGGTTATGAGTTGTACAGGTGATACTATATCGTATGAGAATTGAGATCCAGGTCGTACACATGACCTAACACATGATATAATATAACATGATCTTCTCTCTATGGACAAACTCATGTGCAGACAGCGTTTTCCGTGTCGATCGGGATTCCATCCCTGTGAGTGCCAGCCAATCTCCGTTGGTGTAGCTCCTGGTCCTCAAATCAGTATCTAGACAAGGATGAGTAGTCCATTTAGGATCTCGCTTCCCTCCCCGCGGGGAGGCCCCAATGCAGGAAAACCTTTTTTGGAAAAATAAAATTGCAAACAAAAAAAAGAGGTCAGCCTGCGTGGCTGAAAGTTACAGCTGATACCCGACGGACGAAAATAAAATCCCATCAACATGAGTCGATACCCGAGGTTCGTTAGTTGGGGAGTGTGATTCATTTGCCGTTTCCCCTCATTTTGCAACTTTTGGATCTTAACATTAGAGTTTGGAGTAAGGATGCAGCTGGGGTACTGTCAAGCTTGGGATCCGTGTGAACTTATAGGGTCCAACCGTGAGCTTGTATTCGAGCTCCAGGTCAGACATAGGTGGATGGCATGATGTTTCTTGCTGCGCCTTCTTCTCAACCCCGGATGATAACCGATCGGGATTATAGATGCGAATAATTTATGGGGAAGAAGAACAAAAGGGGGAGATAATTAACAAAATAGGAGCGATGACAGATCTGGATAAATGTTATGATTGATATTTATTTATTTTAGCAAAGTGTGGATGTGCGTTGCCCCAAGAACTGGATAACCGTTTTGCCTTTTTGGACGACAATAAGCCGGGGAAGAGAAAATTGGTTATGTAATAGCTTGAGTGTTGGAGAAATAATTTGCGGTGTCAAGTGACGTTCCACACGGCTGCTGGTAACCGGCTTCTTCGGTCGGTCGGTAGGGAAATGAGATTGGAATCTAGATAGGGAGCGCTTCCAAAAATTTTTCTTCTTTTTTTTTTTTCATACCCGTCCAGGACCAGTATAGATTCTTGCATGATTCATGATTTCTTAATTGCATTATACATCTAATTCGACCACCATGCCTAGTGGATTTTAAGTAACCGTTTAAGGTGGATGTCAGACAGTAGTCACTGTAAGAGTTTCCTATCGATCGGGTCGGGTCTACTGGCCGCCAACTGGTAGTTCCCGAAGGATTTCGTATTATTACGAGCTATGACAGCCAGACGGCAGCGTCTCCGGACGGAACCCCAGTAAAATTGTGGTAATTTACCCGACTCTCGGCCATTCTTTGCCTTTGCCTCCCCACGCTGCTGTGAGTATGGTGACCTACTCTCTGTCTGCGTTGGCATATTTTGTCCGGTTGGACATGGAAATTGCTCACGGATTAAATACTTTACGTCAATGTGATACTATGATTTGAATTATAAACTATACTCCTCCAAAATAATCGCACTCGCACTCACTTGTTCCTCAGCATCTATGATCACATTCATCGGCTCTCGGAAACTGGGGCTCCACCTCCCACTCTCCGGCGGCTCGGTCGCGTCCTTGCATCGACTTGCTGCTCACCTACGACACTAGACCCACTGGGGACTAACGCTGGCCGGGCCTCCGCAATTCCTGCCCCAGTGGATGTGCCTGAGATTCCTTTTAGTCTTATGCCTAGTTAGTATGCTCGTCCGCCGGAAGGAGAACAAGAGAGAGAGAAACAACGAGAGGAACCATTCTTATTCCTCGCCTTCCCTCCGTCTCCCTCTTTGATTACCCTTTTTTCTTTTTTTATTCTTTCCTCTTTTTTTCCCTCCCTTAGCTCCTCCCCCACACTACCTTACCTAGTACCCGACGGACGGGTGTTAAGACTTTCCCCATTTCCTCAGCCATTTCGCCTTGCCGGACCGGTGCCCCGACCCTGGGCTGAGAGTTTCCCCCACACTCCGCTTATTCCCGCTTTTTTCTCTCGTCTCACAGTGTGTGAGAGAGACTTTCTGGCGGTGGATTTACTGTGCTTTTTTGCCTGCTCCGTCACCTAACTCCACACACCTTTGCGGGCGTGCTTTTACCCACGTCGCACATTACTCTAGTTCTTTTTTTTTTTATTTCTTCTCTCTTTCTTCCCTGTTCTTCCGCCTCATTTATTACTCTTCCGCCTGTTTGTCACTTGGATGCCAGTTACCACCACTTACCGAATTGTCTGTAAGGGGTCCAGTGCTGTGCACGGGAACATACTCGAGAGACAAGGGAAATAAAAAAAAAAAAAATAAATAAAAGTACGCTACGGCACTGAAGGTCGGTCAACTTTTCGGACTTTGCGTGACCGCGCCTGTTGTACTAACGCAAATACCACAGCTGGGGGAGGTCGGCCCTTTCTTGTCACCCCTTTCCCTAAAGCATCACGACACTGGTTCGGAATCCCGGGGAAATAATACCGGAGAAATACCGCGGGAAACAACGCTGAGGAGGCATCACCACACGTGTCGCCAGCAGTCGTTGGGGCTGCATTGTCCCTCCCCCTTCTTGGATTTCCCCCTTCTTTTCTATCTGATCGACGAGGGAGACGGAAACCCCGTCTCGCGCCGCCTTGATTCTTCCTCATAATGCGGTCCAGCATCGCCTGCGCCCGCTGTCGTCGCAGCAAGATTAAATGTGTCAATGCCGGCATCGACACCACCTGTCGCGCCTGCGAATCGTCCGGCCGAGAATGTGTATATCCTACGCCAGCCATCGGTGTTGGTGGAACTGCTGCCAAGCGAGATCTCGCTGCCTTGGCAGATGGAGATGATCGCAATGGAGACATGGATGGCCCGAAAAGGCAACGGCCTCGCAAGTCCGTTGCGGTCTCGTCATCTGCAGCGAAGGATGCCGCCAAAGGAACCCTCGATGTGCTCGATTCGTCCATCTTGACGGTTAAGGTCTGGGAAGCGGTGTTCGACTTATTCCAGTCCCACTTTGCGACTATTCTACCTTTCCTGCATCCTGCTACCTTCATGGGTCACATTCGACAGCTATCCGGCCCTCAGTCATCCTCATCATCTACCGCCCCTACCAATCAAGAAAATCTCCGAGAAAACGCTCAGAGCCCACCGGCGGCGAAATCAGATCCAAGTCCCTTGATTCCCCTCGGAGTGCTTGCCCTCACCGCTCGTTTCCACCCCCAACTTGTTGCGTACCACTCTCCCGCATCACAAGGAAGCCCTTCCAATCCAGCTCTCGCCTCCGAATTCTATGCGACAGCACTGCGCAGCCGGCTGGCCGGTGTGGACGGTGCCAGCCTTGCCATAACCGACTTGACCCGCGTGCAAGCATTGTTAATGTTGGCGCTCCACGAATGGGGCATGTGTCGTGGTAAGAGTGCGTGGTTATATGTGGGCATGGCGATCCGACTGTCCCAGGCTATGGGCCTCCCATACGAACTAGAGAACGATGTCTTCTCACGAGATGGGCCCAGATCACCTTCTGCGTTTAGAGCAGAAACAGATCTCTTCGGCATTTCCCGACGTGGTATGGAGTCGAAGGAACAAACCTCCGACGATGTTATCGCGCAAGAAACTAAGAGACGCACATTTTGGGCATGCTTTATCCTTGATAGGTGTCTGAGCAGTGGCAAGTATCGCCCACGCATGATCCGGGTTAAGGAACTGGGCATTCAGCTACCCAGTGATAACGCGTTCGCCTTTGGAGAGCGCGTGCGCACCTCGCGCCTGAGTGAGCCCGTGGTTCGCCGCCCGCAGAGCTTTGGCGCACAGGGTGTCCAGATACCTAGCATTCGTCAGAGCCTGGGAGGTTTCGGTGACGACAAGCTTCCGAATAATATCACCCCTGACCCAAAGTCTTGGTCCCCCATTTCTCGGAGAAAGGACTCAAGTGAGGATGAGATCGATCGCTGGGAGATTGGCGCGGAGGAGGCCGTGTTGAGTCGTGTAATCCGCATCATTCGCATCTGGGGGAGTATTGCAAAGTGGTCCTGCGCTGGTGGAAGAAGGTACGCTACTGTTTCCTCTTATCTCAATTATATCAAGCTAACTGACAATCATAGGAATGAACAATTACCCCCATGGCATCCTGAGTCGCAGTTTTCTAAACTGCGGTCGATTTTGGGTGAATTCCAGGATGGACTGTCTCGCAACCTTCAGTACTCGACGCGCAATACGGATACTCATATCATGTACAAGACCAATCTTTCACCCTATACCCTGATGCATGTGGTCTACTTTCTCTCAGTCCTCGTCCTACACCGCTCCTATATTCCTTTCCTTCCTGTACGCTGTCCAGAGCCTGTTGGCCCTCTAGATGAGCCCCTATTTCCCGGCGAAAAAGTTGGCGTACCCGATGGTTTCTGGCGCGAAAGTGCTCGCGAGCTCTTTAGTGCTGCCCGGCAGATGATGGACCTGGTTGTAACCTGTCAGGACAGAGGTGTGCTCGTCGAGAACCCGCTGGTCGGCTTCGCCGTTTACAATGCTGCTTTCATTGGTATCTACGCATCACATTTTCCACACATGGATCCGGAAGGAATCCTTGGTTCAAAATCTAACTCGGCGGGTGATGGCAATCAACAAGGCCAGGGCCAGACTCGGAAAGCTCTCGACATCCTCCGCGAGATGCGGTCACGCCTTAAGATGGCACGTGGGTGGTTCCGTACACTCAACCGACTCCATAGTTATTTCTCCAAGGTCAAACAGGGCTTCCGCCGGCACTCTCGCAAATTAGACTCGATCCCGGAGGTTATGGACATGCAAACCAATGGTGTCCGACCTGTCCGTGAGGGTGGAGTGGGCGGTGGTCTTGAAGAATTCAGAATGCTCGAAAAGTTGTTCCTTGACTTTGGTTCTATCGAAGACCAGTTACCAGAAAACGGCGGCGATGAGGATGGCGCGGCAGGAGTCAGTGATCGCGTGACCAACATCAGCGATGCCGGCAGCAATGCTGTTCGCAGTGATCCAGGTGAGCCTATGGAGGTTCCGCTAGATGGCGCCGGCGGACGCCGTGAGTCCTGGATACCCATCAACAGTCCGGGCATGCCCCTCCCTGGACCAGATGGCGAACGACGTCCTAGTCTCCCATTGCCTCCCAGTCGGTCTTTGCAATCCCAATCTCCGTTCTCTCTCCCATCGCTGCAGCATCACCCTGAGGGGCCCTTATATAACAATTCATCGCCTACCCTTCCGGCCATTGGACCGGCCGGTTCCTACGGGGCTCCGCCCGCCACAACAGCGGGCGCATCGTCGGCGCAATACAGCACAGTTGCGTCTCAGTCCGGTCGTCTTCAGCCCCTGAACCCATGGTTGGGCCCCCGCCAGCAACCGCCACCACCACCATACTCTCAATCACTACCCCCCATCAATGCCGCCCCATCGCATGGTCTTCCGCTGTTGCCACCTCCCGGTTCGGCGCACCCGGCAGCCTCGCCTCCAGCGACGATAGATGGGATGGACAGTTTCCCCTCGAATAGCATGTCGTCTACGAGCCTGGGTGGCGAAGATGTACTGGCGTTCCTGGAGGGATGCGAGTACGATCAAATTCCGGGGATCATGCCATTGGACAGTGGACTCTCAGGCAGTTGGCTCAGCACCGTCTGGACCGAATTTGGCCGTTGATGCACCTTGATGTTTTGTTTTCCTTTCTATCTTTGATGATTGAAATTGGGTCATTGTCTTTGCCTCCTTTCGTCTGTACTATTATTTTTGTGCGCACCATGTACTGTATAAGTATGTATGCCGTTTCAGCGGAATCACGATGATCACACGAGGGTTGGGCACAAGGTCGGTCAAAAGGTGGTCCTCAAAAGGTATCTGGAGGATGGGACTGGGTATCGAGTTTGACTGCTTTACTGGGCGTATGTTAGGGATGGATTGATTTTACCTTGAGCGCGGCGTCTGGTTGATTGCTTGACTGGGATGGGGATTTTCCTTGCGATTTGCATGACTGTTGAACGACTTTTTACTGATGAACGAATCCGCACTGTGGTTTTTCCTTTTCTTTCATATGATGTCGTTCGTTGTTCACTTACTTTACAAAAGTAAAGCATACCCGAGTTTTTGCTATATTATCTTGATGGATGACTTCGCCACAAGGGTTTTCGTCGTTTTTATCTCCCTACCAGTCTTTATTTTTGTTTTTTTATATCTATGCAATCCTGTTTGCTACCATGGCCTTATTACGTCCAGTGAATAGCCCTAAATTGCGAACATTATCAAGAACGGATGATCCTCGCCGAGCATTAGTAACCATATGAAAAAAGCAACGAAGCAATAAGTCAAGTAAATCAATCCACCGATCATTACAATATCTTCATCACAGCTGCTTGGGAGAACCGACCAACTCCACATCCGCTGCAACCGCCCTATGATCCGAATTGAAAATCCCATCATCAAACCGATTGGTGAGGATGCCATACGTCCGGATATTCCACGGGACATGACCACTTTTCAGAGGTCCGACCAGGACGTAGTCCAGAAGCGCATCATCAATGGGGGTATCATTGAAGCCCGTCCAAGAATTCACATTGCCATAGCGTCTCTCCCCATCCACACAATCCCTCGTATGGATCATAGCACCTGCAGTTAAAACCCCAAACGCATCATTATTCTCTCTCGAATTTGTATTGAAATCTCCACACAAGACCACACCATCCACAGAATCCGATCCCTTCTTCTTCTTCTTCTTCAAAACCTCCTCCATCCACTCTAGAATCAACTTCGCACTCTCAAACCGCGCCACCTTCCCCCGATCATCCAGATGCGTGTTCATCGCCAACACCCTCCTCCCTGTCCCCCGATGCCGCAACACAGCATAGGTCACAATCCGCCTATACGCCGCATCCCACCCCCGGGACGGCGTATCCGGCGTCTCCGACAACCAGCGCGTGGTGGACCATTCCACCTCCCAGACCCTGGCCCGGTAAATGATAGGCGAGTACTCGCCCTTCTGGCCGCCGTCGCGGCCACACCCAACGTGTTTCCAGATCTCGTCGCCTTCAATGCTCTCGCTATCCGGGGCGGTGTTGAGACCGGTCAGGATGTCGGTGAGTTGGCTGTGCAAAACTTCCTGGAGACAGATTATGGCCTCCGGGTTGTGCGTTGTGTTGAAGTCGAGTTGGTTGACGATGTGGTTTCGCCGGATGTTCCATGGTTTCTCTGGGGGGAAGGTGAACCAGGGGATGGTTCGGATGTTGTGGGTTATGAGGCGGATGGGGATGGGTTTGGTTTTGGGCGTGGTCATTTCTTTGTTTTATATATTGCGTTAATTTTACTTGTTTGGTTTGGTTGGTGCGCGTTTTGAGATTTTATAGTTGATGGTATGATTTGGATGAATGCTAAGGAGGGAACATCGGAGGTACAAGTAGGGCTGGAACTGGGCGGGAGATTGAGAAATGCTGTAACGATTCCATCATCGCCAAGTCATACGGAATGCAGTTGTTTTGATATGATCTAGATGTCGGAGCCATGGGAACCCATATGGTCTGGATGGATCGGTACGGGCGGAGGCTGACGATTACGAATGATTTTCCTGGTGGCTTGCGGAGTTTTGAACTCGACGCGGAGATCCTGTCAGTAACAGGAGGGGAAATTTACTTTTAAAAGGAAGTCTGGGCATTTATATATGCGAAAGCAAAATAAATTAATGGTGAAGCATATGATCGAGGTTCTTGATGAAGGTTGTTTGTAGGGATGCGAGTATTTCACATGTGGAATTAGGGCTAGATTTGCAGGTTGGGATACCTATCGCTGGGACCGCCGACTTTGGTACACTTGAAATGAAGTTCGGATTTGAGTGTGGGAGAGGCAGAACGATTCTTTTATCGGCTACTCAGCGAAGAAAGTCTTGCTGAGGAGATCCTCTTAATCAGCAAAAGTAAGATCGCTGTCCAGCATGTCTGGCTAGGATGCCATGCTTCTGAGTTTGAAAGCCGACTGCGCTTTCAGGTCCCGATGTCAAGCTTTACCGCAAGTAGAAATCTCAGAACCGGGCTGAGGCATGAGGCTCCAGCGGCACTAGAGAACAGCCATTCACAATTTGCGGGGATCTTTACGCCTCTAGCAAGACGTGTAGCCCTTGAGTATACACCATGGTATAGCTGTGAGGTCTTCCGCGGGCGAAACACGACATCCTGTCCAGGGAAGTCCCGCGAGTCCGTGTCAAGATGCGTGAAGAAGATTGGTTCGGTTTCCCATTTGGAAGATCGAGAGGTACTCGGTTATAGCAGTATAATACAATCATCAGCGTCTATAATCTTTGGTAAGATAGAATCTAGTGTATGCAGCAATAGAGTCAAGAGCACCAATATTATCAAGCTGGTTGATCATGAACAAGTTTCATCGAATGAACCGAATGAGGTATCTTCCAAACCTGGTTTAGTGTAATACAGATGGTAATACCAATACGAGATGGCTCACTTAAATTTCCCGATCAATGTGACGAACTTCAACACTCATCAACTTTACAGCTGCTGCCCTGCAGGTTTCTTTTTCCATCAACTGCTTCTATATCGCACAATGGATACACAGAGCTTCGACGCATCATAGGGAAATGATATTAATGAAGTAAAATCACGTCGTGCACCCAGAATGGCGGAAAACCCCTATCCTTACGACACTGCCGTCGTCCGCGAACTGCTCAAGAATAAACGCAAGACCCGCGGCATCCGTTCCTGTTTTCCTTGCAGACACCGGAAGGTCCGTTGTGACGGAAGAGAGCCATGCTCCAACTGCGTCAAGCGCGGCCATAGTGAGTTATGTCGTGTGCCGACTGCTTCCGGCGGCGAGGCGAGAGCACCGCAACCTACACCAAGGGACACCCAAGGGCCGAGTGAACTAAATCTAGATGTTCTGTATGTTCTACTCACCAATATTCGGCCGCTTATTGACTTGATGATAGAAATAGTACAATTGAAGAAGCGCAATCTCAGTCTGCAACTGATCCCAGCCTTCTCATCTTTAAGCTGGAGAAAATCGAGGAGCAAATTTCCTCTCTCAAGGCAGACCTGTGCGCGACGGTTACGGCGACATCCCAGAGTCCTCATTCTGTAAGTGAAACTCGTAACACGGGTCAATTGCGTACCCGGCCAGCTAGTAAGTCGCCTGGACGCTACTTTGTCGAAGATGCTACTGGTGCCACTATTTATCTGGGCAGCCACTCAGACACCCCTCTCGCACTGGGGTGCCGTCGAGCGTCGGCAACGGGGGATGCGATGCTGCACGATGCACTAATCGACCAATTTGTGCCACGGACATATCCTTTTGCCAATCTTTGGGGGGCGGAGGCGACAGCCAAGAACGTCTGTGAAACGTTGCCGGACGATTCGGATATCATCCGGTATGCATCTCTGACTTGATAGTTTTTAGTTCCAAAGCTGGCCAATTTCGATATTTGCTTCCCCAAAACTGATTATCCTAGATACTGGCAGGTCTACCAATCAATTGTTTACCCATTTTACCCATCGCTGGTGACTATCGACCAGTTCGGCCCTGCGTTGTTCGGATTCTTAGACGAGCGAGTTGCATCTCAAGCAGCTACAACCGAAGAACTCGGCCCTGATTCGTCTTGGCTGGCACTATTATTCGCTGTGCTAGCTTGTGGGGTGCAGTTTTCGGATGATCCGATCAAGGAGCGAGATTTGCGGTCAAAGGTCCTCAGTATGTTAATACTACCTTCCATTTGGAAAAGCTAGAATCCAACTAATAACATAGTTTGCTCATCTTTCCAATGCCTTCGCATGTCAAACTTTTTCAATCATACCAACCTGGATCAGATTCAGGCTATGGCACTGATTGGGCATTGTCTGCGCAATAACCTGGATACCAACAGTGCGTGGATACTGATGGGTAGGTGTATGTCCCTCTATCTCTCGCTATATATATACTGATTGTAGCAGGTGCAACCATTCGATTAGCTCAGAGTATCGGTCTCCATGAAGCATTCCCATCCCTCCCAGAATCCGAGCAATTCCAACGCAACAGATTATGGTATTCCCTCTCAGTATACACCTGTGATTGCACCACTAACGAAGGGCAGGTGGTCAATCGTTTGGCAAGATACCTTTCTATCGTTCACATATGACCGCCCTCCAAGTACAATCACGATGAGTTGCCCTATCCCATATAGACAGCAAACCGAAGGACTCTCATTCCAAGAATCTATTTTCACCATTTGCAACATCCTCCTCAACAAAGCACGGCAAGAGGCAGCGGGAAACGTCGAAGACCCACAACAGAGCGCACTCAAGTGTAAACAACAATTAGAAGAGGTGTGGGACGACGCCGCTCCATTTCTCACGGACAAGGCACGGTGCACCTCTGTACAAGATCATCTAGAACGATTAGCCCTTGGAGTTCATCTTGGATATGGTATTTGCAGACTGAGCCGAGTGTATTTGAGTGAAATAGAGCCTCATTCTCCCCTTTACAATGCTGCTGCGACGAACTGTATGAGCCGGGCAATGCAAGCGATCGAGAGTTTTCTTGATCTTCATCGGTTCTCAGCGAGTGTTTGTCGATCATGGGCGTTTGTGCATAACGCGGTTAGCTGTGCAATTGCGCTCAAGGGGCTAAGGGCACTAATCGTGGAGGACAAGCGAGACCCAGAGGTACTTGTGCAGCACCTGATCGCAGTCTTGGAGAAAGAGGAGAAGGATTCCGAGTGGTGCGATGCTGATACGAATGTTCGGTATTTCGGGCCGTATTCTCGGGCGCTGAAAGCATTGCGAGAGATTTACCAAGAGGCCGCGGTGTGATATACAGTCAAGTGAGAGCTATAATTCTTTTATCGTAAGAGATCCGTGCCCTAATTCAACTTCCATGATAGAATTATGAGAATACAGTCTAACCCTAACTCCTAGACCTCCATTTTATATCTAGTGTACATTCTATCAATCTATCAATGATATATAACCATTTACACCCTCCGCTTAGCCCTAACATAAAAGTTCAACGGCCGAATCAACTGAAACTCAGGATCATAATCAATCGCCTCCAGTCCGTCCCTCACAAACTCATACCGACTCACCAACTCCGCCAACAAAATCTTAACCTCCAATAACGCAAAATTAAACCCAATACACCCCCTCGGCCCCGTTGCAAACGGTATATAGGCGCACCGATGCCTTCCCTTGACCTCCTCCGTATCCCATCGATCCGGATCAAATCGGAACGGGTCCCGCCAGGTCTTGGGATTCGTATGGATAGCATACAACGCAGGGATAATAACACTATCAGGCGGGAGACGATGCCCGCCCGGAAGCACGACATCAGTCTTAGTGGTTCTCCCCGGCTGGAAACTGGCGTTGTGGAGACGCTGAGTTTCCTTGACGAACTTGTCGAGGTAGGGAAGGCTGTGCGCGAGATCGGGGGTCCAGGTCGTTTGGTTGCGTTCGCCGCTGGGCCCGACGATGCCGTGCTCTACGAGTTCGGCGTAGAGGCGGTCCTGTGTGCCTTCGTATGTGACCAAACAGTAGAGGAGCCAGGAGAGGAGCGCGGATGTGGTGGTGAAGCCAGCGCCCGTGACGATGAGCATGTTAGCGAGGATGAGGCCCTGCGGGAAGTGCTCACCTTTGTCATCGACCGCGTGGAGGAGGTAGTCGACGACGCAGGAGGCGCTGAGCGCTGCTTCGTTCATGGGGGCGTCAGCAATGCCAGAACCAGCGACTTCGTCGATGGCTTCCTGCAGCAAGGTGTAGATGGTATGTTGGACGTGGCGGAGACGGGCCGGGTCGCCGAAGGGGAGGTGGCGGTACCATTCGCCGCGGGAGGTGATCTTCTTATTGAGCGACAGGAGACTGGCGATGTTCGTGACGATCGGGTGGAGGGGGCTGTCGACTGAGTCGAAGTGGCCGAAGTCTTTGCCGAGGGAGAAGGACCCGATGGTCTGCGAGGCCAACTTGACCATGTACTGGTAGACGTTCCAGGACTCGTCGCGGGCGTCCAGCTCGTCGAACACGGGTAGAGACTTTCTTGCACAGTTTTGCATCAGGCCTGTGTAGTGTCGTACCGCTTTGGGCCCCATGGCTGGTGGGAGGTATTTGTGGGCGAGACGCCAGTTTTCAGTCTCTGTGTCGCCGATGAAGATGGCGGTGTTGTCTTTTACGCCCCAGAGGGGGTGATTCTCGTTGATCTTCTTGGTCATGTAGGCTGATTCTGCGAGACAGACTGAGGCGACCTGCGGATCGTCTGTGAGGTAGGTGGTTTTGCCCATGTTGATGGTTTTGATCAAGGGGCCATATTTGCGGAAGAGTCGATAGTGATTCCCAAGATGGTCTGGGAAGATCTCGTAGAAGCTGCCAACCAGGGGCAGCCCTGGAGGTCCTTGAGGAGTTTGTACGGCATTGCCGTCGATTCGGAGGCCGATGGGAGATGATTCGACAGAGATAATGTCGGCGACGGACGACAACGTTTCGTTTTCAGAGTGAAAGGAGATGCCTGCAATGTTAGGGCTTCTGCTAAAGAGGAAGTGTCGGTCCAAAAGGCTTACCTGTTGGCAGAGCGACATGGAAAACTCCCCCGACAGCGCGCTGTAGGTCTTCAAACTTCCAGTGCGAGTCCACATCTATGGACTGTGTGGTGGTGATGTCGTCACCCACGAGATAGAATTGACACTTCATGATGAATATCAATGCTTGAACTAATTAACTTGATTGAAGACTCACCTGGAAACGACATTATTATATACCTTGATGAAGTTGAATCTGAATATGCTATCCGAATAACCGTGCCCACCTTGATCTTCGGCTGCTTCGGAGACCTCGTCCGAAGTTCGTACGAGGGTCGCCCGAGCGTCATTGTCTGGATAGAACGGCACAAGAGTCGCAAAGACAGTTGAGGATATAAATGACTAAGTTGTCCATGTTTGCTTTGAGAGGATAAAGTTGCATACTTTGCCAAAATGTCGTCCTTCACCCTTGAACAGGTCCAAAAACACTGCAAACCAGACGATGTCTGGATTATCCTCCACAACAAGGGTTCGTCTCTCCTATCATCCAGCCAGACTGATATTGACTGCTCATAGTCTACGATGTGACCAAGTACCTTGAAGATCACCCCGGTGGGGGTGCTATTCTTCTCGAGGTCGCCGGCGCCGACGCCACTGAAGCTTTTGAGGAAGTCGGACACTCTGACGAAGCGAGGGAACAGTTAGAGCCTTTCTACGTAGGCGACTTACCGACAGAGGTAGATACCCATTATACCCATCATTGGTCTCTATACTCAAAAGCTCAGGAACAAACCGAATCCGTCGAGATATACCGCCCAACCTACGAGCAAGTCTCCCAATCCGCGGCCGTCAACGTCAAAAACTCCACCTCCTGGTCATCCATAATTCAAACAATTATAAAGTGCGGCATGACCGGTCTAGCGGGCAGAGCTGCCATAACAGCCTACCATCGTGGTATAACCACCACCGAAGTAGTCCACGCCCTGCGCTCCCTCGTCACATCTATCTCTCCGCGCCAGGGCCCAGGCCACGACGGATCCCACTTCTGGACCGGCGTGGGCATCGCCAGCGCAGTCCAGTTCTCCCTAACCTTGGGCTTGGGCATGTGGATCTCAACCAAGCTAGACGTGCAACAAGAATTCACTCACCACGTACCCCGTCGACCAGCCAAAACAGCACGTATGATCAAGCTCCCCCGGACCAATCTTCCAGTCAAGAAACCGAGTGTCTTGGATCCGCGCAAATGGCGACCTTTCACCTTGACCAGCAAAACCGAAGTTGCGCCACATGTATATCGATTCATCTTTGCATTGCCAAATCCTGATGATATCCTCGGCCTACCGACGGGCCAGCATATCGCCCTACGAGCGACGATCAACGGACAAAGCGTCTCGAGATCGTACACACCGGTATCCAACAACAGTGACTTGGGTCGTATCGAGCTACTCATCAAGGTATACCCCAATGGAGCGATGACCCAGCACCTGGAGCAGATGGAAGTAGGCGACTCGATCGAGATCCGCGGACCCAAGGGCGCAATGCAATATTCACGGCAATATGCGAAGCATATCGGGATGATCGCAGGTGGAACAGGCATTACACCGATGTACCAGCTCATTCGGGCAATCTGCGAAGACGATAGCGACAAGACTCAGGTGTCATTGCTGTACGCGAATAACACGGAAGAAGACATTTTATTGCGCGCAGAGTTGGATGAGTTCGCGAGGCGTCATCCAGTTAAGTTCCAGGTGCAGTATGTGTTGAGCCATCCCGGGGAGACGTGGCAGGGTTACCGGGGGTTTGTGAATGGGGATGTTATTGCGAAGCATTTGGCGCCTGCTGCGCTGGATAATAGAGTGTTGTTGTGTGGGCCGCCGCCGATGGTGGGAGCGATGAAGAAGACCTTGCAGGGAATGGGGTGGGCGATGCCTGGAGCTGTTGCTAAAGTTGGGGATCAGGTTTTCTTGTTTTAGAAAGTAGATAAATAGTGAATTTATTTTGGGTTTGTTTTTATGGTTCATCTACAGCTGGGGTTTTGTCTATACTTTTCTAGGACAATGCCAGGTAACCAAAATTAATTAGCACACTGTATACGGAGTCCTGGAAAGACACAATATTGATCAATGTTTCATTGATATTATAGTAGGGGTCACATCACATACTTTTGAACTCCCACCCTAGAATGCACAGTATGCTACCACAATCAGAATTTGAAATCTTCACACCAACACCACATAGTTACTTGCAGGTAATTCATCACTCCAACCCACTAAAACAAAGTAATCTGGTACACTATGCCATGGCCTTAAGAAAACAGAGAAATGCAAACCCCCATTGAGCAATACCAAACCCTCAGAATTACCAACCCAACAACCATAACATACACCAAGCATCCATTCCACGGCTAAACGGCACTACTTTAGCACAACTCATTCCTCAGTGATACCCACCGTAACATTCCTAAACAGACACACTATCCACCTACTTGTCCCGAAATATGAGCGCTCTAAGCCAATACGGTGAGCATAGAAATCGTCCCAAGGTTCAGCCCATAGGGTTAAGTATCCGGTCCGTCCCCGTTCCGAAGTATCTCCATACCGAGTCCGAGGGTGTCCGACCGACCTGGACCGATTCAACAATGGGTATCGGATATCGGCACGTGCGGCGTGTGTATCCATATACGGGGATCTGGGTGCCCTGTTGCGTGTAATGGATAAGATATATAAGGGCTAGATGGGGGTTGTTGGAGAATGGGCTTTTATATGTGTAAATGTGAAACCCAGTTACCCAGCATATTCCTCTCACATTTATTTATACTTCTATATCATCATTTTATCTGCATCAAAGCATACAAATAATGCCCCAACCATCATCACGTCCCGTCGTGGTTCTCGGAGCTGGGGTGTTGGGCCGCCGCATTGCCTCTGTCTTCCTTGCAGGTGGATACAATGTGCATATCCGCGATCCCTCCCCCCAGGCGCTCTCGGACGCATCCAGTTACATTGATAGTCATATTCAGGAATTTATCGCTCTTACCCCTTCCCAACGCACCGGTGGTACTTACCAGACCTTCACCGAGATCTCCGCCGCCGTATCGGACGCCTGGCTCGTTGTAGAAGCCGTACCAGAGAAACTGCCTTTGAAGATCAGCACATTTGCGGAAGTTGATCGCAATGCACCGGCTGACTGCATCATTGCATCGAATAGCAGCTCTTTTAAATCGAGATTTATGCTAGACGAGGTGAAACCTGGGAGGAGAGAAAGGATACTGAATATGCATTTCACGATGCCGCCTGCTATCCGGACGGTAGAGTTAATGACAGATGGAGAAACGAGCACAAAGTTGTTCAATCTGTTGACGGGTGTGTTGAAAGATTGTGGGATGATTCCTGTTACGGCGAGACGGGAGTCAACTGGGTAAGTTTCTCTCTCCTCTTCTCGTCTCTTTCTCTTTGTATAATATATATGGTCTGTGGATGATGGCTAATATGGGTTAGATTCATCTTCAATCGTCTCTGGGCTGCTATTAAGCGTGAGATCATGTTTATTCTTGCGGAAGGCATTAGTTCTCCTGAAGAAATTGATCTTCTCTGGAAGAATATGTTCCAGCTTCCGTCTAGTTTGCCGCCGTGTCGATTGATGGATCAGATTGGTTTGGATACAGTGGCGTTCATTGAAGATAACTATATTCAAGAGAGGGGACTAGACAGCCGCATGACTGTTGACTGGCTGCGCGAGAAATATATCTCTCCTGGGAAACTAGGACTCAAGAGCGATAAGGGCGGATTGTATCCTCCCAAGCCTATGGATGCTGTCAAGGGTGAAGAGGCCTTGTATTTACTCGACGTTGGTCTGGGATCGAACAATCCTGATATCTCGTTCGTTCCAACAGCCGGACGTATTCTCAAGTTCTACCCGAATACTGGAAAAGTGACCACTCTCGTTGAAGGGCAGTCCTTGCCGGATGGGATTGACGTCTCACGAACGGCGTCTCGCATCTTCTGGACGAATATGGGTCGCTCAACAGCCACAAATGATGGTTCTGTGCACTCGGCAAACCTTGACGGAACGGACGTCCGGACTCTCCTACCTCCTGGTACGGTGCACACGCCGAAGCAACTGGTCGTTGATGATATCAATAATAAGGTTTACTTCTGTGATCGTGAGGGCATGGGCGTGCACCGAGTTAATTTTGACGGTACTGATGACGAAATTCTTGTTCGTACTGGCTCTCTCGATAAACCCGAGGAAAGAAAGGATATGACGCGATGGTGTGTAGGTATCACCTTGGACATGGATCGCGGTTATATCTACTGGACGCAGAAGGGGCCCAGCAAAAGTGGCCAGGGACGGATTTTTCGAGCAGGTATTGACATCCCAGCTGGCCAGACAGCGGATAATCGACAAGACATTGAGCTATTGTTGGAAGGATTACCTGAACCGATCGACCTGGAATTGGATGGGGAGAATCAGTTGCTATACTGGACCGATCGTGGCGAGCATCCAACTGGGTGTTCGTTAAACCGGGTGGATGTTAGTGGAAAGGCTGATAAAGCAAAGCTTCGAAGCAAGAAGGAATTATTAGCAAGGCAATTCCACGAACCCATCGGGATTAAAATGGACGGGAAGAAGCAGGTGTATGTGACGGATTTAGGAGGAAGTGTATATCGAGTGAATGGTGGGAAGAAGACAGTGATATGGCAGGATAACGGCTGCTATACTGGAATAGCTATTCTTTGACCATCGTTGTGTATTTTTAGAGACATAGAATCATAGACGTATGGAGATATTAATGTTGTTCTCGTAGACACTAGCTCATATTGGACCCGGTCATTAGTTCTATTCTGATGTAGACTTGGGAAGATGCAAGGAACAAACTTCACCTGTCATACTTTTCAATTTACATATCAGTTAACACGACATTTACCTATACACATATGCCGGATGAATTACCGTTTGACAATGTCGGAATCTGTTGATTGAAGTTGGTGATGCCCTACTCAAGTATGTTTTCATGAAAACATGTCCCATGAATTCCAGACGGAACCATGGACAATGAAGCTATATATGTAATTGTCAACGCATGGGATATCTTCCTAAAATAGTATAATTAAATATCTGAGTCATTTACTACAATTTATAGTGACATTTACGCAAGAGTCTAGTTCTTTAATTCTCCAGAATTTGGGTCGCCCTATCGGATCACTACTACGGGAAAAGCAGCACGTTGGGCAATCAAAACCTATTTTCCGATAGACGTATCGTCATAATACCTAACAGGATGGCGGATTAGAAATGATCGCGTGCAGGAGGGACGCCAGAGACTCATGGGGTAAAGAATCACCAAAACCTTGAAGCCGCGTTCTATGTACGACTACTCCTTGCCTCGACAATCATGAGATGACTTATCTGCCACCAACAGCCTGTTAGTAATGGGAACAATAGATAGCTTGAGCAAAAACAGCATATGAACAATAAGGAGAAAAAAAAAACCAAGCCCATCATATCATGGAAAACCCCTGCAAAAACTCCAAAGCTACGTCATCAGTAGCCTTCGTCCTCGGCTTGTTGATACACGTGTCGCGTCCTGGTGGGATCTTTGCGCATCTTTTGGCCAGACCCAGTGAAACCCACTGCCGATGTAAAGATTAGCCATGGCCCTATCGGGCACTAAATCGTGAGAGGCATACCTCGGGCGTTGACACTGTCTCCAGTTCGGAACATGCTCTCTTTCCGTCCCAACTTTCCCTTGCTGGCAAAATCCTTCCACTTCATCTTACCCGCCTCAAGTTCCCGGTTGGCTTTGACCTTCCGAGGCGCCTTTGCGGGACGCGCGGAGCCATCGCCTACCTTGCTTGGCTCATTCCGCGCCTGATTCGCCAATGCGGGGTTGATATCTGCAGCTGCAGAGATCACGCTCGAGTTTGGCAGCTGAGGTGCTGGGGATTGGGATGCGGAATTGCCTGAGCTTCCATCAGCCTTGCGTTTACGCGAATCATTGCCAGAGATAGGCCTGAGGTCTTTTGCAGTTAATGATTCCACCGTGCCGTAGGACTTGAAGGAGACCAGGTAAACAGGGTTGCTGGAGGAACCGGTGATGGAGGTAATGCGGGCAGGGTAGAAGGAGTTGTCGCCCGAAGTCCAACGGGCAAGGACATGTTCATTGACGGAGAAAGATGCCGGTGGGGCGGACTCTTCCGTCTGCTCAACTGTTGGCTTTCGATAGCCCGTCTGAGACGTAGGGTAGTTATCCCGGGGTCTTTGTTCTTTTACCGGAAGCGATGATTTCGACGTGGACGGTGCGGGAGGTTTGAGCTCGGCGATGGAGGTTTCGGTGAGGTTAATAAGTTCTTCCAGCTCAGTTTTGAGACTCTGAAGTTCCGTGTTATCTGGATCTACCTGCAAACTCGATTGGACGGTTTCAAGCTGCACCCACTGGGTTAGAAATCAAAGTTCAACAACCATTCGACAGATATACCTGTAACTTGAATTCCTTGACCTCGGCCTCTAGAGCTGCCACGTCCGACATTGTGAAATAATAAAACTTTTGAAAGAGGAACAAATAAGAAACAAATAAACAAAATAATGAATTGCCAGGACAGGCGAAAGAAAATGAGAGAATGCGCTAGCTATTGAAGGAGACCAACGTTGGATGTTCAAACTATTTGCAGATGGCGATGGCAAAGATAAGACCCAAAGAAGAAGTTGGGATAAGATAGTGCACGTTCCCCTTGTGGTTAGTGCATCACGTGAGGGGCCCTCTGCAGGTGGGATGCACTCCAGATATCTTCACCATCAGTTGATATAGGAGTGGATCTCCCCCCCCATTAGCTTAATTACTTTAAGAATCTACAAACTACACTCATTGTAGTTAGAAGGCGATTGGGGCACTGGTGACGATCTCAAAGTGATGACTTGAAATTTAATATCACGTCACCCCGGAGATTCCAAGGCATTGACCGATGAACGGAGATTCATCTTGTGGAACAGAGTTAAATCCTGTTGCCACTGGTGCTCACGAGCTTACTTGTGGCGCAACCACCTTGAGAGATCCAGGTCCTTACCGTGTTTCACCTATCAAAACTATTGCAGCAATTACCCAACAATGGTAGCAGATGTCGGGGTTACAGGGGGATGCGTTCTTTGAGACCTCCCCATTTCGTCGATCTACATAAAACGAAAACTGTTGATGAGTCACGGAAGACCCGAACTCGGAGGACATTGGTCCAATTGTTAGATCAATTTGGACCCATCTGGGAGGATCTGACGATAAGGACGGATGTTTCACGCTGACATCTATCCATGGGGATAGAACCTGATGATATTCCTGGACTGTTTACGTGTAGAAAAACGAACAAGACAAATGATATCATAAGAGAGGGTGAAAACTGCGAAAGGAATCAACATGAGGTGAAGAGAAAAGAAGATAATATCTCCACAAAAAAAAAAGGAAGAGTCCATCTTATCAGTCGACCGAGACATCCGATAGTAAAGCCACGATGTGGAGAGACTTCGGGATGGGATCTGCTGAGTGGCGGGAACCAAACGGCTTTAAACACGAGGGAATGGAAAGCGGCAGAAAATGCGAAAAGAAAAAAGAGGGTCTGGCCTGATTTCTAAGCAGCATTTGGGATTTTCTGGTTCCGAACTAGCGCTCACGATCCGTTGCGGTGATTGGTCTCGATCAACAACCCTGGGGTTAGGCAACCAATAGCCACGCGCTAAAGGGGCTGCCGCTCTTTCGACGACCAAAAGAGTGGTACCTCAGGCTAGTCACTGCTGTACCGCTATCGAATGACTGCAATGCATCGGCTCATCTCTTCCCCTCTTACGCCAACTCGTCCTCTTCTTTCTTCATCCTCCCCCCTGGTCTTTTCTCTAGCACTCGTTTCCCCCCCCATCGATTGGTCCCCTGTCCGCCTGAAGTAGGCACCAATTGATCTGACGTATTTCGATCCATTCTCAGCATTTCTGCTCCGCCTACTGCTCCGTTTCTAGCCTCATTCGCCTCCCTCCGAGCCCCTCCTTTCTCACACCTTGCCCTGAACCTACCTTTGGATCAACCTGCATCTTCTTCACCTCACCTTCTGTTTTGATCATCTCTACGTGTCTTGGAGCACCTATTTACCGTGCGCCGGGGTTGAGCTGCTTTCGGATTATCCTGCTGCTTGCCCGGTGTCTGTACATCTCTTCCGACTACACCAAATTTTCCTTAACAGAAAATAAGTTATTTGTTCTTTCCTTTGCCGGATTTCAGCCAGTCGCTTCCCAATTTACACACTGTAGTTGGAAGCATCCCTCATTTGATATATCCTTGAACACTTAAAAAACCTACCGCGTTTTCCACAATCGCTGTAACGCCAATTCTCGACGCTACGTTTCTTCAATTACTGCCGCTTTGATTATTCATCTTGAATCCTTCATCACACAGATATCTTTTCATCACTGGTGACTTCATACGATAGAATAAACGGGCGGGAAGCCCGGCCTTGCTATCACAACGGTCCAAACAGCCAAGTCGAGTGTTTGATTCGGATTTGATCGCAGGTCTATCTCAGCATACGAGTGGCCCCGGCGTCTGTATATTTTCGCATATCTATTCCGCTTCGGAAGATACGACAATCACGATGGCCGATTATAATACCCTCTATCATCAAGGCCTCTACCTCTCCCCCGATCAACAAGACCTTCTTCTTGCCGCTCTTTCCTCAAATCAACCCCCTCAAAAACAACAGAACGATAAGCAAAGGTCCCAAGCGAAGACAGACCCAGACAGCACTCCTGGAAACATGTCGTCTGGCAGCTTTAGCATGTCACCCGGATTCAATAAGACGCATCATGGCTCCGGTGGGTTGGGTTACGGAGATGATGAGAGTCCTTTCCTAGACTTCAATCCGGAGCTTGACTTCGATTTTCCGGGCTCCGAGAATCTAATTGGTGACCTGCCGGGAAGTCTCCCATCTGAGGAACACGAGGTAGGCGAAAAGCGGAAGGATATGTCGGACAACGAAAACGAAGAGTCGGGAAAGAAGCGCAGAGAAAGCGATGACAAAGCAGCGAAAAAACCAGGTAGAAAGCCGTTGACTTCAGAGCCTACTTCGGTATGCATTGGAATCTGTGGAGTAGATTGATCGGGGTTTGTGTTACTAACGTGCTTTCTAGAAGCGCAAGGCGCAAAACCGTGCAGCGCAGCGCGCATTTCGTGAGCGCAAGGAGAAGCATTTGAAGGACTTGGAGACCAAAGTGGATGAGTTACAGAAGGCCTCGGACGATGCAAACCAGGAGAATGGACTACTGCGCGCTCAGGTCGAGCGTTTGCAAGTGGAACTCAGGGAGTACCGCAAGCGTCTCTCATGGCTGACTACCGGCAGTGGAATCTCTGCCATGAGCGCTATCCCAAGCGCTCATTCTAGGAATTTGTATGGCCTCAATAATAATGACTTCATGTTCGACTTCCCCAAATTCGGAGACCTTCCCGGAGGACACATCTTCAATGGCCCATTGACCAAGTCAAACCAAAATAAGCCTAGGAATGGTTCTTCTCCGGCGACAAGCGACTCCCAAGTTCCAGGTGTTATGACTCGGGAATCACTTAACGGCTCAAACAACCAGGGAGTGCCAACTGCCAAAGCCGCCAATAGAGTCTCCAACAACCCCTCTCCTAAGGTACCATCGGTGTACAATATCAGACAGTCCGCATCGTCACATGATTCGTCTAATTCTTGTTCTCCATCCTCCTCATCGGACTCGCACCAGAGTCAGATGCTGTCTTCAAATGGCACATCGCCGGAGCCGACATCAAATTCGCCTGCCACGAAGCTTAGTGACTGTGTTCAAAATCATCATGCTTGTACCTATAGCACCATTGATGGTGAGGCCTCCTTCTGCGCACAACTCGGCATGGCGTGCGGCAATATCAATAACCCTGTTCCAGCTGTGAGAGGCAAAAGCGAGAGCGTGTCGAATACCCCTAGCCAACCCAGCAGCAACGACGAACAAACGGCCGGACCTGGACTTGACCTCCTGGCGCAGCAGAATGGGGGTCAGTTCGATCCAGTGCTCTTCGGAGACTGGCGAGAACCTCAGGATGCCATTCTGTCACAGGACTTCGGTACCTTCTTTGACGATGCCTTCCCCTTGCCAGATCTGGGAAGTCCGTCTCACAATTTCAATGAGGTGGCTAACCCACAGCCACCGAAGAAGGATTTGATTGCTGAAATCGACAACAAGTTGGATGAGGAGGTGGTGCCTGGGGAGGACAAATCACAGATGTTGTCTTGCACCAAGATTTGGTATGTCCGGCTTGATTTTGGTTCCATGAATTATCACTGGTATACTGACTTTCATCTACCGTAGGGATCGCCTGCAATCTATGGAGAAGTTCCGCAATGGCGAAATTGACGTTGACAACCTTTGCTCCGAGCTGCGTACGAAGGCCCGCTGTTCGGAGGGTGGTGTAGTTGTGAACCAAAAGGACGTGGAGGACATCATGGGTCGCGTCAAATAACATCCTTCGCCATCGGACTATAATGCGCAATCCTGTGCTGCAGATTTTGATACCCATATCTATGATACAACACTGCAACTGACGTCATGACGAGCAAGGGATCTGGGGACTATCATACTCGCAAAATTGAGTCACATACGCTCTGGTATATGTACCATCTACTCTTATTTTGGGATCAACATTATCCGACGATATGTATTTGTGAGGTATCTGTCGTTTCATGCTTCATTTTTCCCTTTTCTCTTCGGTCTTTTGTTTCATACAAGGCGAACGGGGAGGCACAGTTTGGCTATAAACTCATTACTGGTCTCGGCTTGGAAAGAATGTACACTGATGATCAGATCATGCGTGCTTTATTTCCCCTTACCGGCGTACAGTAAGTTGTCGGCTGGACGGCTGGTTATTCAAAGAAAATTTTCGGATAAGGCGCATTTGCGTTGTGCTGGATATGATCATATCCGAGGTCTGGGGTCTCTAATTTTACATACTCCTTGGTTCACGGTTTACGATGGTTGTGCCTATTCATGATTGATTCTTTTTTCCCTTCTGTTAATACCATCAAGGGAGTTGTTCATGTTGATATTGGAATGATTCTTCTATTCTCTACTCTGACTTGACAATATCTACAACCTCCGTGTAAGCTTGAAACATCCAAACCAACCTTTCAGATAGACGTTACAAGTAGATGAGAGAATACCAAACAGTTCCGTACATGAAGCTCAAGGAACAATAAAGCTACAAGGGTATCGATATTGGTGCGTCCAGGAAAGTAGGGAAAAAAATCTTAAAATACAAAAAAGTTGCGTTGATGTTGACGCTTTTTTTATGATTTTTTTTCTTCTTTTGATCCGTCGCTTTTTTGTCTCATTCCCTTCCATCATCGCACCATCTTCATCTCAACCTGCACTGCACTGAACGGCACCAACAACCTTCCGGTAGCCCGGGCTAAAGAATCCTAGGGGGTGACAAGCGTCTACTAGGAACAAGGAAATGAAGTGTAGTGTTTCACGTACATCTCGCTCAGAGAAAAACAACGAAATGGGAAAGGAAAATATCACAAGAATAAAAATTAGGATATGAGGGACCGATGTGACTTCAACAGAACACACGGTGGAGAAAAGTTGAATGTGAAGACATGGCCGGCAAAAAAAAAAAAAAGCGTTAAGAATTTTCGAACAGAGAAGAAACAAGGAAACACGTTAAACCGACTCAGCTATGCTCAAGCATCGCCAGCCGCAGCGGGCTTCTCACCAGATGGTGTCGATGTCGATGGAGCAGGTGAGTCAGATGTAGGTCCTCCCTTGTTGAAACCGCCGCGACCACCGCGTCCGCCTCGACCACGATCGCCACGACCGCGGCCACGTCCGCTGAATCCACCACGTCCCCGTCCTCCTTCACTGTCGCTGGCACCACCGCTCTGGTATCCACGCTGAGAAGTGCTGCCTCCCCGGTTGCTGCTCTGCCATGTGCCAGCATTGCCGCGGTGGCTACCACGGTCTTCAAAGAACTTGATGTTAGGCTTACGAGGTTGACCGGGGGGTGTGGGCTTCTTGTGCTCTGGGGGCTGACGGTCGAGAGCAGCCTTGGCCTCTTCGACACTGTTGAACATCACAACGTGGTTGTATTTACCCCACTTGTCCAACCTGACTATCTTTGTCTTGTCCTCCTCTGGGAACAGGTCACGAACCGCCTGTTCGTTGTCAACGTTCGACACGAAAAGTCCGTTGCTCTGCTTCTTTTCAGGCCTGGGCATAGGCGACTCGGATGGCTTCTCAGGCTGTGCAGTGCCGTTGGCCTCTGCAGCCTTTTCAGGCGATGTAGGGGCGTGTTGCGAGGCAGCTGGGCCGGAGGGCTGGGGAGTTGCAGGCTTGGGGATCACGGGAACTGGGGAAGTGCGAGCGGGGGCTGCAGCGGGAGCCTTGGCCTGTCCCTGCTGAGGTTGAGGCTGCGGCTGTTGAGGGGCGGCAGGACGTCCGGCAACGGGCTGGGTCTGACCAAACTGAGGAACAGCGGGGCGGGTTGCTGGGGAGGCTACACCAGGGGTACCGGTAGGCACAGGAGGATTGGGCTGTCCAGCAACGGCAGGCACAGGAGGCTTACCGCCGCGGTGTGCGAAATTGAAACCCTGGGCGCGCATTTCCGTCGCGATACGGCCGCCTTCAATCTCAAGGACTAGGAAACCGAATGCTGCATCTGCAAGGTTGAAGTTCCACATGTTCTTGAAAGCACTTTCATCGACCTGACCAGCTGCGTTTCCGGGGCCGGTAGGTCCGCCGAACGGGTTCCCACCGTTAGCGATAGTAGGCATCTTCTGCACCACATCGAGAGCATTGTCCAAGAGCGTCTTCTGAGCTTCGTTAGAAGCAATCGCAGCCTCGACCTCACCGCGCACCGTCTCCCAAACATCGTTGAAGGAAGCCTTCGAGGCGGCCAGCTTGCCTCGGTAGTGGTCCAATGAGGGATTCACGGAGAATTCGTTGTAGGACGAGCCGTAGCGGAAATGTAAACCGGCAGAAATGGAGAAATCAGCCTTCAGGGTCACAGATAGCTGGTTAAGCATTCCCTCGCGCGCGGGTGACGCATGGGTGACGAATATACGAGTTTCCGATGGGTCGTACACACGGTTTGCTGTGTCAATTAGCTCACCCATTTGCAGTAAAGTCGTCCACATGGTGCCTAGGCCACCCGCAATAGTGGTCTTGCCCTCGCCGTTATCGAACAGCTTGTGCATAACCACTGCACCACCCAATCCTAGCAGACGAAGCTTGACACCACCTATATCCAGTAGACGCGAGTTGGCCTCATCGATAATATGAAGGTTATTCACCTTATACTCTCCAGAGCGGAACTTCTCCAGCACCCTAACATCTTCACAGGCACCCCAAACGGTGTATACAGGGACATCAAGTGTGAGCCGCTTGTCGAGCAGCATAGAAAGCTCTGAGAGGGGTAGCTGGTCGGGGGAGAATCGTTGCTTAATGGATTGCTGGGGAGGAGTTTGTGCGATGGCCCGCTTCACATTTTCAGGAAGCAGTGGAGAGTATTGGGCCACATGCTTAAGGGTCCTAATTTTGGATACCCAGCCGTCAGTGAATTCAGTTCCAGACACCGAAGCCCCAACGTAATCTGATCCGTAGATAAGCTCAAATATCATGTGCATTACTTACTTTTCGGCAATCCGATCCAACGATGTGTCATCATAGAAGCCGAAATCACCGGTGTGGATGATATGATCTGCACGGGCCTGTTTGGCCAACTCATTCAGAGACTTCAGATTACCTGCGTAACACAAACGGAAAAAAGAAACCCCAGTTAGCCAAGCGCATCTCTATCACCACGTCTCTATGGGTATATGCTAGGGAAGCCTACCTCGAACATCCGCAATGCACAGAACTCTGACGGGGCCGTTCTGAATGACTCGGCCGTTGTTTGGCAGAAGAGGGGTGGCGCCAGGTACGGGACCAGTAGCACCGTTAGGGAGAGGATAGCCTTGCGGACCGAAGTTGTGCGGAGGGCGGGGCTAGAAGAGGAGCACAGTGTCAGTAGGCATGCTTGTTCTGTTGGCGCGTGCAAACGCGTGGTGGGCGAGCCATGACGTTGGCCAGCTATCTGCACGGGAGAGCAAATGGCGGAGAAGTCAAACAGAGAGAATACATACAGAAGCCATGAGTAGGATCTAATCAAGGGGCGGAATATGAGAGACGAAGGCTTATAGGTGGTGATGAAGCGAAAAGGAGGGAGAGAAGGAGAAAGAAGAAGAAGAAGCAAAAGACAAGACGGCAAATGAACAGGGAGAAGGAAAGCTAAACACAGCGGCGAAGCAGTTTGGATGCAGCGAAACTCTTGGGGAAGAGTGTCACTGACCTGACGGGCCACAACAACCTGAGGCCGCGACCGCTTATGTAATCTCCAGGGGTGTCGTTGCTTCCTTGGTGCCTGAAAAGGATCATATTAACTACTAGTAATGCATCAGTGCAAGGGGTCGCCCATGGCCAATTAGCTAGAGAATGGGTTTTTAAACGACTTCAGTGGTCTTGTATCTGAGCTATGGCAACGATACCTGGCTTAGTAGTAATACAGCATATAAATCTTCACTTTCAAGGTTTGACTACCGTCGTTCTACTTTTTATTCACTGTTCGCAATGAAGGAGTTATAGTAATCTTCAGTACTCATAGTGTTACTCTCATGGCAAATCCAATGTCAATGCAGAATAAAATTTGACTTTGTACTGACAAGCGGCCTCACCAACACATTGCAGTGTCATAGCTCCTCTCTTTGCGTCTCAAAATCCTCTTCACCCAAAGTGTTCGGTAATTCCATAGCGCCAGGCACAGTGCTCCAAAGAGACCTGGGCCCATTCAAAGCCATCAGCGCAAAATGCCCACCCACGGTCGGCCGAGCACGACACAAGACGGGCACCCCGGGACTTGCCCCTTTAGCTGACGTGGCAACATAACGATCAGAAAAAGGCCAATTATGCTTTCCGTTGGTCATAAACGTCCACAAGTCTTCAACAAACTCATCCCGGGTTTCCAAGTCGAAAGTGGCAGCCAGCCACATATTCCAATCAGATTTAGCCCAGTCCTGACGGCTATCAAGAGGAACTCCATACTCTCCTCGGACCGACTTGAAAAATGCGCTGGACATCTGGTGAACCTCTGGAGAAAAAGTGCCAAGGTCAAGCAGTACATCTGGATATAAATTATATGGAATTTTCCAGGAGGCTGGTTTGTCCGGATATTGTAGCACGAAATGTGTTTTTTGTCTATCGGTTCCAAGCCGCTGGTTGAAGAAGAGGTCTGCACGCTCCTTGCCAATACGGGAGTACTCAGTAAGCCCCGTCAATTGGCCGAATGCCTTGATGCCCACTGCAGCCTTGATAGCCAAGTTCGTTTCATTAGCAAGCGGCCCTGCAGCATCATTGGAAGACAGCTGCTCCGCAATGTCAACACCATTGTCAACCAGGTAGTCCGCGTAGGGCCTTATGATATCCTGGTACTTGGCCACCCAATTCTTATCGCCGGTTGCGCGCACATATGCTAGTGCTAGGACCATCAAGTTACCGCATTCCTCAATAGGCATTGGCTCGGCTTGTTGGTTGTCATGCCCAGTAGCATTGGGGTAATGGGAGCCCATGTCATGAATTACATATGGCTCCCGCCAGCGCCCCGCTGCAAGGTATCTCATCATCGGCTCTAGCAATAATCGTATGTAGTCAGGATTCATAACGTAATAGATGGGTAAGGCAGGCATAATAACATCAACAGTATTGAGATTGCCATCGCTGGAGAGCTCTTTCACAAACGCCATCGTATCATCGATATCAAGTGAATCATTAGGAATAGTCAGATCAATAGCCCCATAAGCCTGACGGGTCGATAGGGTAACAATGTCCGCATACTTCTGGCCTGCGATTGCTTTGGCTTTAGTAGACAGCTCTGAGTCAAACTTCAGCGATTCCTGGAGAGCATCCTGATAATCATCCAGAAAATAGGTGACTGCATCAACTGTCCCTGGGTAGTTGGCCCTATAGTATCCCGTATATGGCGTCCCGAGATAATTGACTGCTTCCTCTCTCACGTAGCCAACAGCAAATCTCATGGACTGACTGCCAGTAACTATCCCTAAGTCATGTGATAGAGCTACAATTCCCCCAGGAAACCAAGCATCATCGCCATTCAACTTCCCTGTTTTGATAAAGTTGGAGCGTACGTTCTCCCACTTTCCCGATGCAAAGGAAAGTTTTGAAGTAGGAGTTGAACGGGATGCAAAGATAGCCTCACCCCATGTTGCCATATCATTACGCTCTTCATACAGGACAGAATTATTGACACCAAGGGAGAAGATAGCAGTAGTATCTTTCCTCTGGAAGTTTCCGTAGGTGTTTTCGTGCTTTCCTACCCATCGGTCATCAATACTAGAATATATCTGAATGTTGTTGGAAGAAGCCGTCGACAATGAGACTGTTAGATAGCCTACAAGCACCTGGATCAGCTATCGACATGATTATCATTGATCATAGATAGCGTTTCTTACTGAAAGGGAGAGACTGTCGGAGATGATTGAAAGGCGACACAGGTGAAAAGAAATCTAGGGTGAAAGTCACCGGACCAGCAGACAGGGTGAATATTGAATGGGTAGAAGTATATTCTGCACTAGAAACGACAGCTGGGAGAATGTCATCACCTGCATTCTTCCCATTCATCAAGCTGTACGTCTCTCCGTCAACCCGCGCCATCACTGACCAGGAGAGACTCTGTCCGGTCCAAAACTGAGGCTCTGCATACGGCAAAGTCTTGACTTGATCGCTAGGCATCCATGCCGAGAGATATGGGTTTCGAACTGCCAAGGGGTAGGAAGGAGGCAGGGCTGGTCGATAAATTACGGAGTCTCGCTTACGCGAAAACATAGAGATGACCGTCATAAAAAGGGTGCCAATCCTTAAACGATCTCGAAAATCAAGATACATGATGGCTGGAAGCTTTGAGTACCTTCCTGTCGACAATTATAGGGATAAAAAAGATAGATGTGGTGACTTCGGCGGTCAGCCGGGCGAATAAGATTGTTGGTTATATGGTCGTCCGGAGGAACTCCAGGCGAACAATCCGTGAAAGACAAGAAGAGCTCAGATCACATCCACGCGGCAGTTGGCGTGGAGAAACAAATGAATTCGTCGATCAGTTTCGTCATTGGGGTGATTCGTCATGCATCGGAACGTCCGGTGGGCTGATGGACATGCCGATCTCTGTGACAGAACAGTAGTGGAAGTCTGTTCATTTGGCTGTTCTTAGTACAGTGGACAATTATGGCTATGAATCCTAATACATTAATCTTTTTAAGGATTTATTCGATCGGCTGCCAAGAGAACCCAAGGATGCGGGGTACGTTGACAGGAGTTCTTCGGAAGCTATACAAACTTGAATGCTCTAGTTCCATAAATACTAGTACTACACATTTATAAAAGTCAACGTGGTATATGAAACAGTACGAAGTGAGGCCCTCAAGCAAATTGATATTCCCATCAGGAGTTGCTGACAGCTTGAACTGGATAGCTTTCTATCGGTTGGATTCCTTTAGACAATGGTCTCGACTTTTGCTTTCTCGCTTCCTCAGTAATAAAACTTGGCATTTTGACAAATCGACATATATGCTATGAAAATTCCTTTCTCATAAAAAAAAAATAAACAGTCCCTTCCTATAGTGGTTTCATTCAGCTCCCGTTTCTACAGCATAGGCTTCTCAATCCTCCTTCCAAGCTCATCGAAGTGAATTTGCTTCCCAGTTACTAGGGCCTCCTGGAGGTAGGCACCGATTTCCACAGCCTTAACCGCGTTGGTTAGTTTAATCGGAAGAGGGGTGTTGTCTAGACAAGCAGCAGTGAACTCATTCGCCTCCTTAACGAAAGCAGCACCGAATCGGCCGATGAAGTTGCTAGGGACTTCTCGTGTTATACCTCCGGAGTGATAGAAGTTGACAAAGTTGCGCTGAGGGTTGGTGTTGACAGATAATTTACCCTCAGTGCCAATAACTTCTGTCGTGTCTTCCTGGCCGTGTGCCATCATACGAGAGCAATAGTAATAGGCGATTTTGCCGTTGTGGAATTCGACAATCCCTACTGCATTGTCATAGTCGTTGTACTTCTTCAGCTCCGGCTGGACAGCTGTAATTCCGTGGGCGGAAATGCTTTTAGGGACCGAGTCGTCACCGAAGAACCACAGGGTGAGATCGATGTCATGGACAGACATATCAACAAAGACGCCTCCGGACCATGCTGCATATGCAACATAGAAACCTGAGGGGTCAAATTTATCACATGTCTGGCTTCGAATGATAGAAGGTCGACCGATCAAGCCTTGAGTGATTTTGTCGTGGACCTCGCGGTAAGATTCATCGAACCGGCGAGAAAAGCCACACATGACTTTGAGATGAGGCTTAGTCTTTGCTTTCTGCACCACCGCTTTGCACTGTGACAGGTGTTAATATATGTGTGGTGCAAGGCTTAAGCCAACGTTAACGGTCTAGACTTACCACTTCAATATCTGTTGATAATGGCTTCTCACAGAGGACGTGGAGATCACGGTCAATAGCTTTAATAGTCTGCTCTGCATGAACAGATGTCGCTGTACCAATGGCTACTGCCGCTAGACCGGGATGCTCGAGCATCCTGTCGTAGTTATCATAGAGAGTCACACCATATGGCTCCAGATTCTGTTTGCCCCAAGCAATCTCTGCAGGGTCAGGAGAGAAAGCTGCCACGAGCTCAGCACGAGGAGTGTGATGCAAAAGGTTAATGACATGGATCTTGCCAACACGGCCCAGACCAGCCATACCGACTTTGAGCTTGTGGACGGACATCTTTCAAGGCGGCGTTTCAGATGAAAATCACAATCACTATACAAGCAGAAGAAAAAGGTTATGGGATAAGATGGAGGAGAGAGATGTTGCGAATGGAATTCCTGAGCTGGTTATTGTGACTTGAGGTGCACCTTTGCGCGCCTTATATATACACAGGAGCACATGGAGCTCGCAAAATGGAAAACTTGGCCTTTCTGGTGCGAGGCAAGAATATCCGTCTGGTATGCATTTTTGATATCTTGGAGAAGGCCCACAGCAGGCCCGGTCGGGTGTACTGTTGGTTGTATAACTCCCAGCGCTTTTATTTTTGCCCAACTGAAGTTGAGGGTATACTTGGTATGTGGGGAACGGAAAGAGTTGCCCTCTCTCGCATGAGATGGAGATACTTTCCCTTTCATCCCGATGGGGTCTACCGACACCTCAGGCACTCACACCGCCGATCCCCAAATGCATGCGGGGTTACATGGATGTGGGGAATCCCATCAAGTGGAATTCACTTCCTGGCAACTCTCTCCGTTCCTCATTTTCATTTGCATCGTTATGACTCCTGTTCGAGAAAAGAGGAGTCGTCTAGTCAGTGGCTGGTACTAATTGTCCAATAAGAGCTCCCCTTGATTCTCCTTGTCTATAACGACTACTATACCACTAATACATACGTACATTAAAGCTAACCGTTGTCCTAGTCGGAGATGTAGAGGTAGGATGAAGGGTGACCATCTCATAGATCCACGAGGATAGCAAGGCTAACCTGGAATTTGTCCCAGCTCGGCATCTCAAATGTATGTATGATCCACACCCTCATCATCAGCTCAATGTTTTACTCGGTTTCTAGGTGACACCGATTCCCCTATCTGTTATCACTGCAAACAAGCTGGGATCGATTGTGATAGAAGCTTCAATGTGAGGTTCCGTGAAGGCTTAGGTCTGAACAATGACCACGATATTGTATTTCCAGAAAGAGGCATTTGGCCACATCCGATAGGGCCCCGTGAGTAGTCCAGGTTGACCAATATCATGTAGGAATCTCAATTAACCCCGTTCAAGTTCAATTCCACGATGAAACTACCGCTATCAAAGAGCTATACTGTGTCGATAGCTCGGATACTTCCTTTCACCCCAATGGCAGCTTAGACTCTTTGTACGATTCCAGTTTTAAAGCCCCAGCTGGGCTATATCCGAGTCCTGATCAGTTTGAACTGCCGGTGTCGGAGCCTCCCTCAGGACCTCGATCATCTACAAGTCCTTCCACACCACACCTTTATAGTGAGGATCTTCTCTTAAACATATTGTCTCTTGATGCCTTAATTTGGCGCATCTCAACTAACCGTGTGTTCGGTAACGGGACAGCTTCTCAAACCCAAGGGATACCCTTGTATCATGGAAACGATCGTGGGCCTAGTTTTCCTTCATCGCCGAATAGGAATATGCATGAGAGCAGATCCGCTGATGCTCAGAATACCTCTTTCAGTGAGAGGGAGGCCGCACTTATACGCAACTATGTCGACAATATGGCCCTTTGGGTGAGTGAATCACAGAGAGGAATTTGTTTGTTGAAGACGCAAAGAAGGCACTGATAGATCACAAGGCCGATATTACCGATCCCCAACGACATTTTGAGATCGAAGTTCCATTGAGAGCACTTGAGGAGCCGGTATTGCGTTATGCAATCTTTGCGTTCTCTTCTCGACATATAGATAGACAGAGACAAAAAGACATATCGGAAGCCCTACAATACCATAACCGTTGCCTCCAGCTTCTTATTCCCGTTTTGTCGGGACCCAGGAACAGTATCACAGATACGGTTCTTGCAGCGGTCGCAATTCTCCGGCAGCATGAGGAAATGGACTGTACGCTCAAACGCAACAAATACATCTGCTCCAGGCTTACCCGAACTAGGTGAGGACAATCAGTTCCATTTGACAGGGACAACCCAAATCTTGAATACAGTATCATCGTTCGGATCGAGCGGAGGTCTCGGTGAAGCAGCAGCTTGGTTATGCCTGCGCGAGGACATTTACATATCACTCATTTCGCAACGACCATTACAAACGGATTTGTGCCGTTTCAAAAATTCGAATGTCTTCTGCCGGGAGGACGATTTTGCTTGGGCGAGTCGTATGGTCTTTCTTCTAGCCAAGGTACTCAAATATGCATTTAATTATGATCGCACTGTCAATTCTTCCATGCTAGAAGACATTGGTGAGGAGATTGAGAATTGGAATACCAGGAAGCCGCCCACATTCCAGCCCATCCAACATGTCCCTCGTAGCAATGAGGCGCATAGAAGATTTCCAGGAGTCTGGATGCTGCTGCCCGTCCACGGTTGGTCCCCAGCTTGAGTTTTCGCTAGTCACGCCAACTCACACATGTGTATTGTAGTGGTTGGCGTTCAGTATTACCATATCGCTAAAATCATACTCGCATTTTCCTATTGTCCGAGCCCATCTCTGGCATACGAGAGCTTCAAGCAATCGCGCAGCATAGAGGTCAGCCTTTGGAATCAATCACCTGTTGTGGAAAGATGATATAGTGACTGACTTCTTGACTAGAAAGTCGTTCGAGGCCACCTTCTTACTGTGCTTGGCTTAGCAAAGTCCAATCCACGGGCCGAAAACACTCTTTTCACTGCGCGGCATAGT
The DNA here is from genome assembly GCF_009193585.1 of Aspergillus caelatus. Taxonomy (NCBI): domain Eukaryota; kingdom Fungi; phylum Ascomycota; class Eurotiomycetes; order Eurotiales; family Aspergillaceae; genus Aspergillus; species Aspergillus caelatus. Next base: position 50,117 of record NW_022475283.1, read on the forward strand.
CTAGTTTCTTGTGAGTTCTACGCGATCCTCGTTGCCACCACCAGTATAACCACGTTGGCCCCACCTTGTTGCTGTTGTCTCTTGTCTTTCACATGGTTGCCTCCTACTCTAACCATCTACTTGTAGGGGGCTGGATACTCCGACATAGGCAAGATCAGGAGGCTGCCGAAAATTTGTTAAGAGACGTGGAGACAAGGACTGGCTGGGACGTGTCCCAATCAATTCAGTCACTGAGAGAGCAGTGGTGTGATGGGTCCGATGATAATTGACTTTAGGAGCCCAACCGTGTCGGGCAAGTAGGAATCTGCAGTATTTGTGGAAATCGATTGGTGATTTCTCGTATGCCGCTAAAATTGGGCAGACTTTCATTTATTATATTTCTTTCTTCTTTTTTGTTTCTCATTTATTTCCTCCCATCAAACCCTCTCACCTAGTAGCCCAGGCGAGTCGCTCAGGTTGGTACAAAGGATCCGCTGTCATGACGGATACTGATCCTAATAAGCAAAGGATTTGTTTCTAGCCCTATCGTCTATAATTCCGGTTGTTGCTGTGTTTGTTTGCTAACGAAAACATGAGAGCGGTGAAAGACTGAGATGGAGAAGTATAATGACACCATACCCTGCATTAGCCCTAACGCTCTACGATCTCCAGCCGACCTATCACAATGGTCTCTTTTATCAGGTTGACAGCCACCGGATAATATACGGCGAGAAAACCATGGATCTTGCATCGTGTTGGCGCTCTGACCCATTTCTAAATTAGGACCTCCGGAGATCTCCTATCATAAATCACATCAGTGAGGCGTATAAAGCACAACTTTGATTTGTCTGTCGTTCCGATAACGGCTCTACGTGTATCCGCCGAATCTATTAAGCTCTACGCTTTAAATGCAATGTGCTAAAACCCAGCTTCTGGAATCTGCTCTCTCACATTCTTGGCTTCCCTGTGAATTGCTCTTGACAAGGATTATGCGTGTCTTGCATTCGGAGTAATGATAATTGGCAATCACGCACCACCAGACTAGCGCTGGTAAAAAGCAAGTCGATCTTTCGCACTCTTCATCCTCTCTAATTCCCACCCCTCTTCGGAAAATTATTTTGATCGTTAGGCTCAAAATCAGGTATTTGGCCTCAGTTATATCCTGTTTTGGCAGTGTATATCACTAGTGCAGCCGCCCCAATGCCTATATTCCGCCACCTGAGATCGCGGCTCTCCTCGTCGTCATCGCCTGCAACTGAAACAAGTTCTGTGGAAACCCATACCTATTATCCTACCGACGGGGAATTTGTTACTGGTCCAACAACACGGAAGTCACACATACCCAACGCCGCCCAACCGACAAAAGAACCTCAAGCACGGCTGGAGCCCGTATCTAGCTCATCATCCCAAGAGCCGTCGTTCTATTGGCAAAATATCGACCCGCCGGCGCCCTCTCACCGTTATCAACGTCTTTCCTCTTACAATAATCGACTCTCGAGACGACCGTCCAAGTGGAGGCCCATGATGCTCCCCAACAGCAATACAGCCGCTATGAATAGTGCTCTCCCAGGCTACAACTCCGTGAGCGGCTCTGTCGTAGTGGACTGTAACGGGCTCCCCTACTTTCTGTCTCCTCAGGAGGAACAGGAAAGGAATTCAAAGCTGCAGCGTGCCGTTCAAGAAAGAATGATGGGGCTTAGGCGAGAGACAGAATTTGCTTGGTCACAGCCATGCCACGGTGCTACGTTACCAAGATACTCTCCGCCAACAGACACGCACTTACGTTCATATACCAAATGAGGTCACCAGAAATGGTTCGAAACGTGGTACGTGCGCGACCAAAGTGAGACGTCAATGATTCTGAAATTTTATACGTTTTACTTAGTTTGAAGGGGTATCAGCAGCTACCTTTTGAGTATACACTTGACACCACAGACAAAATGTGTGAGCCAGGTGTACCAAGTGGAAGGACCCTAGGATGACCTCAGGATAAATTTATGATTTATGACAGTGACGATGGAAATGCCAGCGGATTGGGAAATGATTTTGATAATAAGCACAACGTTTACTTTGGGTTGATATGGCCATGAGAATGCCTACCATTTTGTATTTATGTTTCTATGCAAAGCGGGTTTTAGATCGACCGTAGAATTTCTTTCCTATGCGTGTATGATAGTTGAACCTCCTTTTAAGTCTTACAATTTCTCACTATTCTCCCTATTTGTCTTGATACGAAATGTGTAGGTAATAACTTGAGAAAAGTTCAACGGGTCTACAAGCCAAGCTAACCAAAGAGATATCAGGAGAGTCAAAAGTAAAAGACAATGATGATCATTATCTAGATACCAAGTCATGATGTTATAACCTGTCTGGCATAATCATTATTGACGTATACATGTATCACGATAAAATCATCGAATGCCTGCGCAACAAGCGCTAGTGAGTCATTTGCAGTCTATTAGCTCCTCTTGTCAGCAAGCAAAATGACCAGCGTCCCCAAGCCATCGTCAGGCTAATACCTAATCGTTTTCAGATCGGGATCTTCTATACAATCAGTAATCGCCATTGCGCAAGGACTGCTCTAAGATAATGATACCGTCTTCAGCAGTACCTAACATTTATCACAGGTTCGTCAGTGGAGGGTACGAACAACACAAGCCAGGTATTTCCAATCCCGAGAGTCTGCTCATGGACTTGCTCCTCTCCTCTCTTTGTACCCCCTCAGACTTCTCCATTTTGTAAGCAAGCGATAGTCAAATGCCATCGTCGCTTCAGCATATAAATAATATCAGGAATGAGATGGTCTTTCGGTAACCCTGTCCTTAACCCACAGGGTATCAGGATAGTATCATCATTAAGGCCAGAGATTCTTGTTACGATTTGCAGACGGGTATAGGATATAGTCAGGATACCCCTCAGTGGCCCCGTACTTTAGAGTATCGGGATATCATAGTCATCATTAAAGGATGTGGTTTATTCGGCTTCGGTCATGAGCGATCAACTTGGTTTCAGATCCAAGGTGGTATTCATGCTCAGCTTCAGGTGACGTTGTCTTGCCCTTTTCTTTCCATGACTATTTAGGATGCATCTCATGCTCATCATTAGGATAAGTGAAAACGACAGCCTTATGCTCAGCCAGATAGTCAGATTTAGTCTGGTTGATGCTTGTTTTGTTGTTTTAACTGTGTCCTTCAGGGTTTGGTTATCAAGCTTATTGTTAAGGCAGGTATTGGAAGGGAGACTTTGTGGTTGCCGATGTGGCTTCTCGCTGTGTATTTATAGAAATATGGGCAGTTAAAAGGGTACTTGTAGTTGTGGGACGATAACTTTTCGTTTGTAACAGTGATCCAGTGAATAGATAATGAAGTGGTAGTCATGGCATCGTCACGTTTAAGCTAGTCATAGACTTGCCTCAGGCCAGAAAACGTTCTCACCATCCGATAGGGACTAAGTTACTGAAGGTGTGTACTCCAAGATATTAAAACCCAGTAATACAAACCACCATCTCTCCATACTACAAGCAGTGTCACCCACGTTTCCTATCACTTCCTCGTGGCCAAAATCAAAACCACCGGCCACGAGAATGCCCGCCTGGCGTGCAACCCGCCCATTTCCCTCTCCAACTGCGCCCACAACGGCTTCACATATTCCTCCTCCATCCCCTGAAAAGGGTATATATACTCAACGAACTCACGAAGTTGACTCACATTCCAGTCCTTCCTCCAGAGACTCCTATCGTCCCTCTCGATAACTACCTCCTTATCTGTGACACTACTCCTCGGCTCCACGGGAAAATCGCACGCCTCGTTACCAAAGAACCCCAGAGTAGTCCACTTCGTATTCCACTTATGTCGCACGACAGACCCCCAGTCCTCTTCCGCAAAGGGGATATAATCCAACCAACTGGCTATGCCATCCGCCACATGCTTCCATCCCGCCGCGTGCTCCGGGCTCCCTCCGGTAATCACGCCCGAGAAATGATGATTGATTATCCTGTCTAAGAGTGGCTGACACAGTGCCGCATACTCGAGCTCCGCGAAGTGTGCACGTCCATAAAACCACACAGCCAAGGTTCCGCCAGGCTTTAGGAGGGCATGGAAGCTTCGCAGCGCAGACGTAGTATCCATCAGCGGGAACATGAGTGCACTGACGACTAGGTCAGCGGAGGCGGGCGGATACTTGGACCCCAGGTCTTCTCCTTTTGCAACGGCAAAGGAGAATCGGGATTCAGAGCCGTTGGTTGTTGACAGGAAGTGCTTGGCATAATTGACGTGGTTCTCGTTATTGTCGCTTACGACGACATGGGAGAACCTCTGGGCGAGTTTCACGGAGACTTGGCCCGGTCCAGCGCCGACATCGTGGGCGACGGAGAAGTAGGGTGGATTAGAGTGTGAGTGTGAGACATGGTAGTTGTAGATCAGGTTGTAAAATGCATCTGTGTATTTGGGGCGTGTGGCGAGGTAGCCTTTCCAGTAGTGGGATACATCGTCTTGGGTCAGTTTCCATACATTGGCGGAATCGTCATCCTTGTTGAGATGGATTGTTGCTGTGCTGAACTGTCTGGTAATATGGGATAGAGCTGATAAGCGGCGGAAATGGCAGCGTTTTGAGTACGCAAATGAAGCTGTCAACTTCATCGCGAGTTATTTCTGAAGAGTCATGATTCTAGAGAGGAAAGTTGGGGGGTAGGGTAGAAGCTTGGATAAGCTTGCAGGACGGACATCAAAAGCAACGACTACACCGAGATATCAAATTCCGTAAAATGGTAAAACCGGCTAATCTGGTTGATTGACTACCGCACACTGCAAGAGCCGAAGTGTGACGATGCTTTAGCTCTGCAGAAGCCCCGTCGGATGCTCCGCTCGTATCTTCGCACGGCCGATCCTTGGTGGTATTGTCAATACTGCCCCAGTGTGTAAAATTGAACCAGCGTCTCAGAAAGAGAGAGGTGAATGATAACAACCAACATCCCCTCGGAATTATGACTTTTGAGAGCAAGAAGCCACCATGGACACCACCAAGCACGATTACTCTCCCGTAGCTTCGTCAGATATAGAAGAGTCCCTAATCTCTGATGAGCAGCGGCAGCCCCCCCATAGACAGAATGCACGATCCTTTTACTGTCACTATACTCTCTATTCCCTATTATTGCTGTCAAACATTGTGCTCTTTGGCCTCTGGTGGCGGGCTACTCTATTGAGTGAGGTGTGCGTACGACCCAAGTTATCTTATTGTATGTTGTTTCCCCCCTCGAACATGGAAATCCAGCACAACTGTATATCAAAACAAGACTGAACCATCTCACAGCCCCCGCAAAACATGTCATATCCTACGAAAAGAGACGTCTCAAACGTGACATCGAAAATAATGTTTTCACCGGCGACCCTCGACCCGAATTTGACGCAGCATGGAAACACCTACTAGAGCGTAGGCTTTCCACTCCCCATCTAACCCAATAGTCACTAACCTCAAAAACCTAGCCATGACAATCAACATTACCTCAGAAGAACTATCCAACCTCCCAGACCCAAGCATTGCATTCAACGATGGGACCGGCTACATCGCAGAATTAGCCGTGTACCACGAACTCCACTGCATCGTGCGCCATCCATCCATCCAGACCCCATCGGAAATTACAGCTAACACTTAGCCTTCAGAAACGCATCCGTCGCCACTTCCACCTCGACCGGTACTACCCTAATATGACCGAAGATGACCGTATCCGTGAGGAGGCTCATATCGACCACTGTCTCGAGTACTGGCGCGAAGCAGCCATGTGTCGCGGCGACACGACCCTCGCGACTTTCCGCTGGGTAGACGGGCTACCGTATTCGCGGGTGTATAGCGATCACGAGTGCGTGAACTGGGAGGCGCTGGATCAGTGGGCCAGGTCAAGGATGGTGGATATGAGTGATTATAGAATGTTGGTTCAGTAAATCTGACTGGGTTGTTGTTGGACTTCTTTGTTCGAAATATGCACATATATATATATATATATATATGCCACTTGCCCACGGAACAATATTCATTTATAACTCATTAATCCCATGTAAATCATCAAACCTCAAGTAACAATTCCCGTATCCGTCGAATTCGCCCACTTCTCCGCCCACTTCACGACCTCATCATAGTCCCGACACTGCCGGCCCTGCCCCCATCCACTCGTGGTATGCGTTTGAGGATCCAAAACCTCCATATTAGTATCCGCTGCACACATCAACGTCTGTCGGAGATAATCAAAACAATGCCGGATATGCGACGGAGCCATTCGCGTTCCCGTCTGTTGGAGGTAATCGTCCGGACGCTGAGCGCCCTTCGCTACGTCAGATTCCTCAACGGCTGCATAGTAAGCCACCAGAATTGCGTGCTACGTAACCAGGATACCCGATTGTCAGAACCCTCTAACAATAGCGGGAAATGTAGGAAGTTTACTAACCAAGCAATGCAATTGATGAAAGACAGCGATGTTAGAGATGAAGGGAGCGATTTCAGGATGGTGGATGAAACCTCTTCCGACTTGTTTTCCCCCACCCGTATACATTAGAGAACCGTGTTTATCAATGTAGCAGGGGATGACTTTGAATTTACCTGGGATTATGGAACTCCAAGCGGCTTCAGACTCGGGCGTTGGGCGTTGGGAAAAGGTGAGATTATGCTCCCAGACTGTTTTGACATTGCCTTGGGGTACTAAGATGATCGATGGACTCAGTATATTTCCATTCCTCATCTGCTGGATGAGGGGAATGCGTTTCTCACGTATAAGTCCATCCCACTTGTTGACTGATAGTCTTTGGCCGATGATCAGGCCCAACGTGAGAGCTATTGTGGATGTTACTATCACTTGGATGATTACTGCCCCGGTTCTGGTGCGAACTGGAGAAGTTTGGTTAGGGATTGGGATTGATTCCTCTGATTCCCCCCATCGGGTGTAAGTGGTTGTTGATCTGATACCCTTCTTTGAGGAATGGAGGGGTGTCATGATCTGAAAAGTAATTAGTTTTGTTGTCTACGGAGGAATATGCGGAGTACGTACACACAACTACAACAACAACAGTTTGAGTATAGCTACGGTATGATACATATCCGTAGAACTGTAGTCTGTATCATTCAATACAGTACCTGTCATAACGTGTTACACTCCCTTTTGGGGGGGGGGGGATGGGATATGAGAGGATCGACAATGGGCCCGAGAACCCCTCACAGAGACACGAGGGGTTACATTGTGAAGGATTTTGCCTAAACAGACCGTAGTGGCGACTAAGGGACAGGGTTTTAGATATTGAGCACAATATACAAGACCGGAAACCCCAATTCTGGACTATCAAGCTCATATAATTGGAGGAAATACCGACGCTAAGCTTTTATCCTAACCAGGGAAACATACCGGTGATCATTGAGGTTGATGCTGGAATACTAACAATGGATTAGAGAGCAATCAAAGTGCTCGATATCGACCTAGAGACTCGTATTCATATTCCATATACGTCTGTATGCATGGAGCCGCTCACCGAGAGCAAGGCATTACGGATAAGCATGGGCTCGTAGAATCTGCCGTCTCTTCAGTAGCCAATTAGTATTGACCGCAATACACCAGAAAAGCACAATGGATCTGCAACCTATCACCCGAAGTGTATTGTTCTGCTTCAGTGTACGTGCTTACTGGATTACCTTCATGAGTTGGGCCTCGGGCATCCGGTTCTTCTCACCGTAGTGCATATATAATTCCCGATCCTCAAATATAAGCCCGCAACAAACCCCTATCCCAATCAACAAACAGACACGAGAGAGAAAGTCAGAGCAAAGAAAAATGCGAGCCACCACATACATCTCCCTCCTTATGCTCGTTCTGGGCGCAACCACGGCCTTCCCTACTGGGAGCGGTACACTCACCCCTTTTCTCTTATATAATATAACTCATAAAGGATTCGTGAGCTGACGAGTTCTATCCCAAAATCAAGCTGTCGCCGACGCCGATGATCTCGTCCGCAACAGTTGGTCGGAAAAGCGCAGCGAAGACGCAGACGATTTCGTTCGCAACAGCTGGTCGGAGAAACGTAGCTCGCAATAGCTGGTCATTCTGGAGTTCTCGTCAACGGGATCAGAATCGATGAGTCTGGCTTCTGGGGGGCAAGACAAAGAAATGGAATAGAAGGGAAAATTTGCTTAGTGCGATGCATTATGGTTATAATGTCATGTAGATCCTTGCAATTTAAGGAGCGATGTATGTGAAGAAATATTGAATTCAAGTTTCAACGCTCGATTGTCGCTGAATCGTGGAGCGCTTGGGCCCTCATTGCTCTTCATCAGATTCATGAATATATTCTATATGACTCGTACACGTCTCATGGTAATTGCACATATCATTCAATATGGTGCGGTCCGCCCATTTACGGCACGGGCGTCGATCGCCGACGGGGACGCGGGATCAACGTGTTGAGTTAATTAGGCGCGAACCCTAATTTGATCTGTACCTTTACCATTGAGGCAATGATACGCAGCGACAGTTCGTATTACAGGGTGGTACATATTTGTAGCACGACGTAGGATTCACCCGGTAGTCCTAGTATGTATCCAGGATCCTAGAGTGCGCAAGTGAGCTTTCAGTTGCGCCAATGACTAGGTAACTAGATATTAGCATACGTACACACTCTTCGCAGTAACTCCTTGTATGTGCTATAGGGTATATACGAGTAATGTACACCTCCTTACCGAGTCACATAGATAGCTGATTGGTGGCTTAATCAAGGTACCCTGCTATATCCATGAAATGCCCGGAACTACTAGGCGAAGGATCATCATTTGAGATGGCTCCGCCATTGCCGCTGAGATTGCCAACTTAGTGCAATTACCTGGCATGCAGATAGTCGTAAGTACATGATGAACTAGGATGTGCTTCCATGACCGACAGGCAGTCACAATATTGATTGTTTCACACTCAAATTGATGGTTTTGGGGCACCGTGATGGTTAAATGGAATTTAGACTGGGTTTTGGATTTATAGACATGCGTCTACCTGTAAGACTGTCTATTCACAATGTCTTTTGGTTGAAAGTCAAAGCGCTTGACTGAGGACTCTATGAACCCATGAGCTCAGGGAATAGGCGATGGTAACTAAGTGTACATAGAGAAAGCAAACTATCAAACCAACATGTTGATGACCGCATGAATGGCGATCATGCCTGAGCGTCGGCCCCGAGAATAATGTCTGCAGCCTGCTCGGCAACTGCATAAAGAGTCGCCTGCGGGTGTCCACCGATACTCAGCGGCAGTATACTCGCATCTACAATGCGAAGATTATGGACACCGAAGACGCGGAGGTCCGGATCGACTACCTTGCCCATGGCGGCAGTACCTGCTGGGTGGTGGTGGGCCAGACCAGTCGCCCGGATCCGTGTCTCGAATTCATCATTCGACGATTGAGATGATAAAGCTGGCATTCCGGGAGGAGGCACCTCAGCTTCGATATAATCTGCTAAGGCGGAAGTGTCCAGCAAAGCCTGCATCGTACGTCGACTGCCGTGGATCAGTGTAACACGATCAGCTTCCGTGTCAAAGTAGTTAGAGTCGACCAGGGGAGGGTCCGTGGGTAATGGCGACCGAATACTGACGGTTCCTCGGGACGTTGAAGCGAGTAACATGACCGAGGTCATAATGAAGCTGCCATCCATAGGAACACCAGGTACACCAGCCGGAGCATAGGCAACTAGAGTTTCGACGAGCGGTCGCCCAGGTTTCAAGAAAGATTCGTCTGCAGGGGAGCCGAATCGCACGTTATCATTATGCGTTGCTGCCCCCAGAATATCCCTCGGTACGTCCTGGTTAACAACCCAGTCTCCAGGGAAGCCCTTCATAAACGCAGGGTCTGAGAGGACGGGGCTGCCTAGGGCGAGCCCACGCTCTGGATTGCGCAACTTGTATAGCTGGTAGAGCGCAAAATGATCATTTAAGTTTTTGCCGACCTCTGGCGCATCGATGATACTTGGAATTGCGTGCCGGGATAGTATATTGGCTGGTCCAATTCCCGATAGCATGAGGACCTGGGGTGTCCGGAGAGTACCGGCTGCCAGGATGACCTCCTTACGTGCATTGAAGCGCCGGCCATCCGACAGGAGCACTGCAGAAGCAGTCTTTTGTCCATTCTGGTCGCCGTCCGTAAATTCGACTCGGTGAACAATAGCATCCGTAACCACCTGCACACCTTCCAAGCTGTACGCTTGGTGTGCTGCTTGACGCTTTCCGTCGCGCCAGGTCTCTAGAAACTCAGAGATACCAGACAAATTTCCAGAACAGCCATCGGGGTTATATTGGACCCCGATCTCGTTCCAAGCATCCTTTATTGGCTCCCGAAGGGGGTACCGTCTGTTGGGGTCACTAGCAGAAACCGAAGTAACATGAATAGGTCCCTCAAATCCGTGTTGCTTGGGGTCTGCTTTAGAGTCAAAGAACGACTCCGACCTGCGAAAGTACGGAAGTAAACCGTCGTAGCTCCATCGCTGGTCGCCGACTATTCTGGCCCAGTCATCATAGTCGGTCGCATCCCCGCGACTCCAGCCACCGAAATTAATTACACTTCCTCCTCCGAGGGCCTTCCCACTATGGATAGTGTGCACTCGATTGCCCGTATTCGCCTGAGGCTCGGTTCCATAGGTCCAGTCGAGATCAGAGCCAAGGAGCGAGAAGACACCCGGGAAGGAATGTGTGTTGGAGTTGCTGGAGGGGTCACTGCCCGCCTCGAGAATGAGAATGTCGAGTGATGGGCTGCGTTGCTGCAGGCGTGAGGCGACCGCGCACCCGGCCAGCCCGCCGCCCACTATAATGTAATCCGCTTCTAATTCTGTTGATCCCATAACTGATGTGGTTGTGGTTGTGGTTGTGGTTGTATGGAATGTTAGAAGCCAGATTGTCGAGGAAGTAAGAGTGGGTAGATTGGGGGCCTAAATTTCCAAGCCACTACTACAGGAATGGTTATTGCTTACTATCTTACCATCCCTGTTAGTTAGTCCGATGGGAACAGACTCAATGGTTGGTCCTGATACTTTTGATCAGCGGGATTCTTTATGGTTCGGACACGGGTAAATATGGCAGGAAATTACCCTACAGCATCCGATCGCATATATATCTTGGGATGGAGGGCTCATTTGATATCACGGCCGAGAGTCACAACTTTTTTACTCTGGTCAAAGCTCTAGCCATATCCGATGACTTCCCAATCAATCGTCCTCATCTCCGGTATGGCCAGTCGCTACTCTACTCTAACATTGGCATGGCTACATGAAACATAACTTACCATCACCAAACTTCAGGTTCAAACCGGGGTCTCGGCTACGAAACAGCCAAGAATCTGCTTCTGTCAGGCAACTACCACATTATCATCGGTAGTCGAGACCGCTTGAAGGGCGAGGCAGCCGTCGACTCTCTCCGCTCACTGCCTGGCATCCATGGCACCGTGTCAACAGTCCAGCTAGACGTGACGGACGATCACTCCGTCGATGACGCAAAAGCACGTATTGAATCGGATTTCGGCCATCTGGACGTGCTCGTGAATAATGCAGGCATCTACCTCCTCAACCCGGAGGTTGTTCGTGACGCCCTACGGCTTACTCTGGAGACCAACGTCACGGGTGCAGCGAGTCTGACAGAAGCACTGCTTCCTCTGCTGCTGAAGTCCGCGAACCCCCGGTTGATCTTTGTGAGTTCCTCCAATGGATCGATGACGTATAATCTCGATCCAATCTCACATCATGGCGGCACTCATGCTACGGAGCATCGCGTAGCCAAAGCTGCACTCAATATGCTACTAGTGCAGTACCATATGAAGCTGAGGAGCGTTAAAGTGCTGGGTGCAGATCCAGGGTTTTGTGCAACTGATGTCATTGGAGATGCGGACGCGTTGCGCAAAATGGGCGCGACGGAGCCGGAGGTTGGGGCGAAGATTATCGCCTCCGTGGTGAAAGGAGAGAAGGACAATCAGCCGGGCAGAGTGCATGGCCCTCAGGGCGTAGTGCCGTGGTAGTCCAGGATTATTGACACTAATAGTAACAATTGGAATGATCCAATTGTTACTGGCGCAGCTTTTGCCTCGGAGATTGAAGATATGTAGAGATGGATTCAAGGAGTACAGACAATAATACATGCGATCTATTTGTAGGTTTTTTTTCTTCTAGGCCACAGCACAGTCCACCTTACCTCGCCTTAGGTAGTAGTTAGTATACAGGTATGAATACAGCACCCGGCTTTTATAGATTAAACCATTGATTGAAAACATCTTCCGGATCCACTTGCGCCTTGATAGCCTTGAGTCGGTCCACATTCGCACCATAGATCGATGTCAAATCCTCATCACCATGAGCGAAGTTGATATATCTGTGTAATTCAGTTATTTTGAGATTGGGAGAAAGAGAAAAAGGGAAAAGAAGAACGTACGTAGCCGGGGAGTCAAGCTCATCAGTAGAGCGCCACAGGTCACGAATCTTGGAACCAAAAGCTTCGGCACCCGGGCGAAGGCTGGTATCATAGTACCATGGGATAACAACCGCATTGAAGTTGACCTTGTTTCTTAATGCAAAGGCAGTAGATGACTCCGGTACGGAGCGAGCTTTCTCCAGAGAATACGCTTCCATGAGAATAAGGCTGCTGCCGGTGCCGTTCCGCCCAATATATGAGACATACTCGTCCCAGACCTCTTTCCAGGTACCAGGATTCATCCGAGCAAGACCAACGGTATATGCCGGCTTATACCCACCCTTGGTGCAGAAGCCTGCCGCCCCATCATTCCAGTGCGGATATTGAAGTTCGGTCGTGGTGTCCTCCGCTGGGCCAAGGTCCAGGAAGGTTGCAAATGCAGCTCTTCCTTCTGCTTCAGTTCCGTAATAGAATGGCGTGACGACGAGCATAGGAGTGTAGTCCGGAGAGCCACTGTTCATGTAATACAGAAAAAGATTCATTTTCGGCTCCAAGGTGATGTTATCGATAGCCTCCACCACAGCTTCGACCTTGTCAGCCGTGTAGATTAGCTGACCAAACCAAGCGATTTGGCCTGAGGGCGAGACTGGGTGCGCTTTCAATTTTGCAGACGTGACAATGCCGAAGTTAGGGCCGGCCCCGAGCATCGCCCACCAGAGATCCCGATCCTTGGGAGTGATGGTGTGCAAGCGACCATCTGCCATAACAACGTTGAGTGACAGGACGTTATCAACTCCTAAGCCCATCAGGCCCATGAGATTTCCATATCCTCCCCCTAAAGTAGCACCCAGGGCTCCAACACAGTTACAGTTACCGGTCTGAACGAGGGCACCATTCTTGGAGGCAGCCGCAATCACCTCCGAGATCTCAACGCCTCCCCCGACCGTGACTTCCGTCTTGTTATCACTGAAAACCATCGTGTTGAGTTGTTTCAGGTTAATCAGCAGTCCGTCCGTTCCCAGATGAAATGTATTTGCCCACCCATGTCCTCCATTTTGAGCCAGAAATGGAATACCATTGGACGTGCAGTAGTGCACCTGTTGAGTGCTTAGTGCGAGATATGAACAATCGCCATATCGCAGCAATGGGGAAGTAAAAAAAGGAAGGGAAAAGGAAACGGGGAGGAGAACGTACTGTTTTGGCTACATCTTGTTCCGTAGCCACCGTCACCACAACTCCGGGCTTAGGAGCATCGAACTCGCTCCAACGCGGGTACGCGGTTGTGTTTGCGCCAGTAATTAAAGCTGATGGAGATAAGTGAGGCCCCAGCTCATGCGAGACACGCACCGGAGATAATCCTAGGACCTCACGGGCGAGAAGAGTTAAAATCAGAGACACAAGGAGAGTCGCCATGAAGTCGCAGAGGACAGATCAATTACGATGGGGGGGGGGGGGGGGGGGGGGGGGGGGGTGACAGGCGGCGGCACGAGCACATCAGGCTTGTAGAAGATTTTATACAGCCACCTTTCCGAAAGCCACTACCCCTAAAGTCAGAGGCCTTGGAACTTTAGAACTCCTTTATGTTGCATGACAATTCGTTCAACTCGCTTTCAGTACTACCTAGGTAAAATTGCTCCTACGCTATCTTGTTCTCCACTATAGAGTACGATAGGAACCGTTAGACGGCTTCGCAGACGATCAAATCAGCCCACAGGTGGGTAATGTGAGCCTCGACTGCATCTCAACATTGACACCAAGAACCTGGCATAGAGTGGGCGCTGACTGTATGTACCATATACCGTGGGTCTTTGCGATCAGGAACCACGGAGTATTCCGAGGCCAGTCTGACATGGTATTCGTTATGAAGCACTATCACTGACGATCTTTCCCAGAGGGGTTGGCTTACCGGAGTAATATAAGCACTGCTACCTTTGGCCTGCAACTAATTAATGGCGGCAGGGGTCATGCCCTAGTGCACTACTTGGCGGAGATTGAGTGCCTGCGACGCTGTATTGCTGCTGTCAAGGTCCGTACTGTACCGTATAGTACAGACGGTCAGCTCTTCTGGTTCGCTCAACTCCTCTTGAACGTGTGGAGGGGGTGATCACTAGTGAGAGCTGCGAGTGCTGACGTTGGTTACAGTTTTATTATCTACGGACGAGATGGTAAATAATTTATACTCCTCCCTGTGCAACTCCGGGTCTCAGTGAATGCCCATCCCAGCGATTCATCACTACTACTACTACTATTACCACCACCATCATGGCGATTGATTCCTACTCGAAAGCGCAGATGATCGCGCTGGGAATCACTTTCCTCATTCTCCCGTGTATCTTCGTAAACCTTCGGGTCTGGGCCAAGTGGGTTTCGCGCGGAGGTGTGCAATGGGATGACTACTTGATTTTTGGAGCACTGGTACGTGGATCTGCTTATGCGTGTGACGCATTCTAACCGATCCTAGGCTTTCTCAGTCGCATGTTCTATCACGCAACTTATAGGTATCTTATTTCGCCTGTGCCCCGGTGGGCACGGTCGTGATAGTGGCTCACACTTTATGCAGGTGCCATCGATGGCCAGCTGGGACAGCATCAGACAACAGGACCCGATGGACAACCACTTCTCAACGACCCTCGGTTTCTCACCTATGAAAAGGTATGTCGGGTGGGAAATGATTGTCGCAAGGTCTGAATGGTCAGTTGATCAAGTGTTGTGTTGGATAGTGCAAGTTTGCCAGTCAATTGATGGCCGTCATTGGTTTGGGCCTCACAAAACTGTCGCTCCTCGTGTTGCTTCGGGGGATCTTCTCGGTATCTCGTATATTCAAGCATGTCTCGGCGGTCTTGTTGGGCATCACGGGTGCCTGGACGATATCCTTCTTCTTCAGCAACCTCTTCACTTGCTATCCCGTGACACCGCTAGTCGAGCCATTCTATGGCAACAAGTGTATTGATAGCGTTTCTATGTGGTACGCTTCATGCATCACCGACGTAATCATCGATGTCGTTATCCTAGTGCTGCCTTTACCTTTAGTTTTCAAGCTACGCTTGCCCATGAAGCAGAGGTTAGCCGTCGCAGGCATGTTCATTATGGGTGCAGCGTATGATTCCCTCTCCTACGCATCTATTCCATTCGACGATACTCGTCCAGGCTAACAACTAGAAATCAAGTGTCATCGCAATCAGCATTACTCGCATGGCCATGTACTTCCATGTCGGTACTACCTTTATGGAGCATTACAACGACGAAACATGTAAGTGGCCCACTCCGCCTCCGAAGTGGTTTCTAATATACGGTGATAGACTATACCTCTCCCGTGTTTTTCTGGACGAACATTGAGATTTCGCTCGCTGTCATCCTTGCCTGTCTTCCCACGTTGCGTCCACTCTGGATCATTATCCGGGGCAGACCTGTGACCTTTGGCTCCAAATCTTACGAACCCTACAGCTCCTCGAGACAGAGCGGTCGATCCGCCCGAAAACATAAGAGGATTCCGGACACAATCAACGAGTTAGACACGATCACTCTAGTTGAGAGAGGACCTGAGGCCTGAGGAAGATGTATGGCGTATTCATGACTGTAATTTATGACATGCTAAAAAGGATATTCTTTTGATTTTCTCCTTTCTGTCTCTCTCTTAATGTATACATCTAACTGTAAAGGTTCCCTATACATATATGGCTCGAGAGAGCTACATTCTACCTTCCTGTCTTGGACTGTAAATGCTCTCACACATATTATTTAAGACAACGTGTTTAGACAGTGATTCTATGACATGCCATGGAAACAACATTGAATAATTGTGATATAGTTATAGCGCCTACATACAATAGACAATACTCTATAGACACCAACCTAGGACAATAACTCAACAACTTGAACACGGCTAAAAGATCAAATCCGTTATTACCCGCAGCACATACAGCTTCACCGATACCCTAATATAGTCTTAATTTTTTTACATATTAATTCTCCCGGGGCGGGACGTTACCATTCCCACCACTATGAACGGAGGGAGGATCCGAGAAACCGTACCTTAATATGCGGCCTATAAAACCCTAAATAATAATACCTACTCGCAGGAGTTACGCAACCACTAACTAATAGCACCGTACCTTAAGGAACGGCTTGATTGGCGTCCCCTCACGCACACATCCCCACATCTAAATTGATTGACTGTATCCATTCGGAAGTCCGACTGGATGCCGCCGGGCATTGTCAATATAGCTTGAACACCTGGGGGTTCGAGAGGGTGGATCCCAAAGCCAATGTCAGGGCAGATTCGGTGCATGGGCCGCCAGGGACGGGAAGAATGACCAGGGGTGGGCTTTAGTGATCTTCGACGATACTTTCAAGTTATTGTTCGCGGCCGTTTAATATCGATTGTTTTCATGTGCTTTCTTTTTTTTTTTTTGGTGTAGTTTAGACCGAGGATCCTTATGTGACTACGGATTAGTACAGCACAAGCTATTGAGATTGGTAATAAAACATTTCAATAAACCGACATTAATTGACCAAACTGTATTCTAGGGTTAAGAAGCTCTAACTCAAATGGATTGGCTATTCCTCGGGCTTTGTAGATTATATCATCGGCTTTTTGTCCCTATATGGTTTCCTATAGTTTACGTTCAGAGAGATTGTTATTGATTTTCCGATACAGTCGCAGGTTTTATGTGTTATTTGTCCCGTCCCAGTCGTATATGGCCAACCCTAGGTAGATATCCCGTAGAAGGAAGGGTCCTCGTTGAAGAATATAAACACTATTTGAATCTGGGTCATCCATTCGAATCGAGCAATAACTTACGATGGTGATCACAAGGCCGCCATCTTCTCCTAAAGGGCAAAAGGGAATGATCCGGGTATACACTCCGGGAAAAGTGGTCAAGGATGAAACCACTTTATTCACGCTACCTTTCTGCTCAAATGGCGAGGGCTGGGCACTCAGCTGAAAAAGAAAAGCAAAAAAAATAATGTCTAAAAATCCTTTTAGGCTAGCCACAGTATATACTAATTTAACATATCATTTTCACAAGATTCACGGATTCCTAGCTCCGGAAAAGCTTCAATCCGCCCTCCTCACGATCCGAGTCACTTTCTTCAGCAGCACTAACATCCTCATCATCACCCTCTCGTAGCATCCCACTTGCTGTCTTTCCGAGGAGAGAAGCAAAGAACTCCTCCCGGGCATGGCTGGTCCATGCACCTCGATCCTCTGGTGCCATAAAGTTCTGCAGCTTCTCATGGACATCAAAGCGCATCTTCCGTCCCTTCGACGCACGGGTATCCACATCCCTTTTAACTTTGTCCTTGCGCATTCCGGTCACAGGGTGAACAGAAAGACCGCGAGAAGGCAGTTGAATATGCAATGTATCGATACCGTTGGTAATAGCGTCGGAGGAGGACATGCGCTGCTCAACAAGGTCTCGGAGGAGAGACTGGTAGAAGACGGTATCGTCGTAGACAGGTTCTTGGTCCTCATCAGTAGAGCTATCATTCGCTGTACGCGCGCGCTTGGCAGCACGATCAGTTTCAGATGCAACCTGCGCATCTAGGACGGCGGTAATGCTCTGTTGCCCGCTAGCGGCCGAGCCCAGGAGTTTTCCACGACTGTTAGGAATCGTAGCATTCGACCCGCGTACCTTGAGCGACCACTTATCAAGGATGGTTCGGCGGTGGGCAACTGAGTCGGACTCAAGATCCGCCATGCGCTTCCACAATGAAGCGGTAGATGTACTTGGGGAGACTGCGGAAGGTCGTTTCCTCTTCTTCGATTCGTCTTGAGTCTGCGCGTCTGCGAGAGCAAGGCGCAGGTCTTCGAGAGTAGACCAGAGAGCTAAGGCGGCGGATTCGGCGGACTTGATAGCTTCACCATCGAGGTCCTCCTCTTCTTTGGCTGCGACGGACAGCTGGTTGATCGCGGTGAGACCCTTTTGCAACTTGATACGGGTGTTCAGAAGCGCATCAAAAGTCGCACGCTGCTGCTTAACAGCCTTTCCTTTGACTGCATCGGCTTTAGCAGCTTGGGATATGGTAGCCGTAATGGTCTTCTGATCAGAAGCCATCAGTCTGCGTAGCTCTTCCCGATCATCTGATTTTGCGGGTTTTGCGAACTTCACACGACGAGCAGAAGATTCCTCCTCCTCATCGTCGTCTTCCTCGTCATCATCCTCTTCCTCTTCATCCTCGTCTTCGTCTTCGTCGGAGGGCATCTCATCGTCCATATCATCCTCGTCGAAATCTTCCGAATCCTCGTCGCTCCCAATGTCCTCCGAATCATCTGATCTCATGTCATCGACAATCCTTGCGCTATGGCCCTTCTTCTGAGCTGCCTTCGATTTTTGCGGTTGCTCCTCATCGCTCTCTTCCGACATGTCCTCGTCCTCGTCGCTTCCTAGCTCAAGATCGTCCTCGTCCTCGTCCTCGCTACCCTCCTCCTCATCACCAGACCGTGCCTTAAATGGATCGTCATCGCTATCAGCATCGAGCGCATCTCTGCTAACCCGTGCACCGGCATATTGTTTCCCTAGATCAACCGGGTCCTGCTTGCGAAGCTTCGCCTTGCTATATTCAATTAGCGCTGACAACACAGAAACATAATACACCCAAACTCACCCAACAGCCTGATAATGTTCCCTTCCAGCACTCGAATCAGCGGCGCGACCACCCTCATCCTCACTATCAGAGCCACCACGCTCCAAGTCCTCCGGATCGAAATCTGTCGCAAAAAAAAGAAAAACGGTTAACGTCGCAACGCCACAGATCACAATGCCGAAAATTCCCCACCTTTCGGAGTCGGATCCTCCAATTCAGCAATTTGCTCCGCCAAAGACTTGGGCCCCATTTTGAATATACCTGCGTGTCCCGGTATCAATATTGTTTGCGGATAATTTTTTTTAAGCAACTTTTATTTTTCTGCCGTAGAAAAGTTAGTAGGCGGTGACGGATTAACATCCCCGAATAGCTCGCGGAGCTTGCTTGTAGGGTATGTTATTCCGGCGGTGGGGGTTTTATTCCCGGCAATATGAATGACATCGGGTGTGGATTTATCAGCCAGAAAGAAGGTTGACATCTTTTGCGATCGACCTTGAAGAAGGTCATAATGATGCATTCCGCCATGTTACGGAAGAGATTCTTCTCGACTTTTCGTACTTTGCAGCATGATAACCCGCTGGTACGTACTTCTGCACCCTAGAGTAATTCGGGTTGGATTCTAATGTCATTGTTGTCTAGGGTCTTCCTCGCTCCGGCACGCCGCCCTCATTCCCTCGTCGCCGCGGATTGCCGGAGAAGCGCAAGATTCGCGATGTGAAAAAGATTATCGCGGTTTCATCTGCTAAGGGTGGAGTTGGGAAATCTACGATTGCTGGTGCGTTATATACATACCCATTGGCCCTGTACTCTGTTCAATATAGGTTATCCACCCATGACCTACCACCTCTTGATATATTCAGAAGTATATACGGAACTCAACATGCTAACTCAATAAAAACAGTAAACCTAGCTCTCTCATTCGCACGCCGCGGAATCAGAACAGGAATCCTCGACACCGACATCTTCGGGCCATCCATACCAACACTCCTCAACCTCTCAGGCGAACCCCGACTAGATGAAAGTGCGCATCGCATTCCCAATCTCATCTTACCCAAATCAAAATCAACACTAACAATCCCACCCGAAACACAGATAACTGCCTCCTCCCATTAACAAACTACGGCCTCAAATCAATGTCTATGGGCTACCTCCTCCCACAACCGACACCCTCCCCCGAAGACCCCTCCACAATCCCTATGGACACAACACCCATCTCCTGGCGCGGTCTTATGGTTACGAAAGCAATGCATCAACTCCTCCACTCCGTCTCCTGGGGTCCTCTTGACGTTCTCTTCCTCGACCTTCCCCCGGGTACAGGGGACGTCCAATTAACGATTGGCCAAGAGATCATCGTTGACGGTGCGGTGATCGTGTCCACGCCGCAGGATATTGCTTTGCGAGATGCGGTAAGGGGATATGGGATGTTCCAGAAGATGGATATTCCCGTTCTGGGCATGGTGAGGAACATGGCTTTTTTCGCGTGTCCGCAGTGTGGGCATCAGACGAAGATCTTTTCGCATGGTGATAAGATTGATGGGTCAGGGCATTCTCACCAAGCGGAGGACTGGGGTGTTGTGGCAGAGTGTAAGAGATTGGGGGTGGAGTTCCTGGGGGATATTCCGCTTGATGCCAGGGTCTGCGAAGATGCCGATCGGGGCATGCCTACGGTTGTTGCGGAGGAGAGTCAGGATCGGAGCGTGAGAAGAAAGGCCTTTTTAGATGTTGCAGAGAAGGTCGCGGGGAAGGTTGGGATTGAATGGTAATTGGGATAATGAAAATCTCTTGTATGGCCCAGGCTTTCTTTGTATTATATTAAGAATTTATATACCCGGCTCAGGCCTTGATGGATGTGAGTGTTCAACATGCTTTTTGGACTATATTGTAGCTATCTAAAAAAAAAATAATAATAAACAAAATGAAAATAAGATACCATATATGACACAGGGATAAGGGGGCTCAGAGCCAGGGTATTGAGGGACTGACGTATCAAACAGAAAGAGTATATAATCCAAAGACCAACCAGACTCCCAAACATATGAAAAGAAAAGTGGTAGGCGTTCGTGTATGAGGTACCATCATGTACATCACCTTTGGCAATAAGTGTATCTTCAAGTTTCAAAGAAAATTAGATAACATAATGACAATGACAGGTATTTCCAAATCATATATGTCCAGATATTGTATATTCAAATCTTTGCTTTGCAGTTTTATTTATGTATATCAAGCTACAGGGTGCTCCTGCGCAGTTTTATAAAACTCCCGGTCGGCCATTCCCGGGCGAGAAACGGTGCGAGAGATATCTCCTTCCGTCGTCCTCTCACCAAGAGAAGTGGTCTCAAGGTCACCCGAGTCGCGACGTATAGAGTAGAAATCAATGGAACGATAGGCCGAGTCACCATCGTTGATCAGGCCCACGACTCCGACAGAGTTTCGTACGGCCCGAGTACTAGCGGCATCGACGCCGGTGTTGGTAACAGCGAGCGATCTGTCTCCGAGAGTACTGGTATCATCTGCAACATGGGATGTGATGCCGCTTCGAATAGTGCCTGACCCTGCTTGGGACACCGGTCGTTGCTTTCGGGCCATGGATAGGTCGGAAGTTGAGGCTATAGTTCCTCGTGCGTGGAAAAGTGCTTGCGTGCTCGCGTTTTCCTCCGTGAACCTCTTCTCGTCATATGGGGGCAGGAGTATCATAGGACTGGAACTCTTATCGTCAAGCCTGCGAGAGACATCTTCCTCGGTTCGGGTTTCTGAGCTCTTTGTCTCGTCTGATGTATCCTGAATAATTTCTTAGCATCGACGACAATGGTCTTCTGCTAGGCATGACTAACCTGTTCTTTATCCGGAGAGACACCGTTATCAGCGTCTGTTGCTTTCATGCAAGCTCCGGCACGTCCAGCTTCCACACTGGTTCTCCTAGATTGTCCCTCTTTCTCCTTCTTGTGCTCCCTTTGCAGGCTCCTTTCGTCATGTCTGCTGGCCCAATTGCTCCACATTGTCATAGGGTAGCTCTTTCGACCACCTCGAGATGGCATGACTCCAGGGGCAGACCTTCTCGCCGCCAGTGAACTGGGAGGGGGCACCTCGCCCACAAAATCTTGTTGGAAGCACTGGGCCAACTCTTTAATTCGTTGGCGCTGGACATGAAGCTTGTCCTTGGCGTACTTCACATCCCATTCCTTTTTCGCCGCAAGCCATTTCTTGACCAGTTCTGGATTGATGGTCCCGACTTGTGTACTTGGGATTTGAAGGACAGGATACGAAGCCTGGGGTTCCAAATGATATATATGACCTCTTTTGTCGACCCTTTGACGAATCATGCGCTCTTTGAACGGAGGTAACCGATCGCCAGCCTTCCCGACAGATGCCACAGACTGTTTCGAACTCTCTGATTGAGGCGCATTTGCGGGTTTGTCTGGGTCTTCCGAGCTATCGGACGATATAGGTGAGATCTCCGTGTCGTCCAGAATTTCAATCTCTGTTTGTTGAGCACATGCAAGAGCCCATGCTCCAAACTGTGCGATTGATCGAAACATGTATTTCGCTGGGCGAGTGAAACTCAAAGTGGTCGCAACATGACAAAGATCATCCCAAACTTGAAGCTGGACGTGGGTCCCGGGGTATTTGTGTAGCACTTCACGTTCGGGGTCGTACTCGTCCAGGAAAGCATCACTGGGCGGGTAAGCAGTCGGATTCGCTGCTTTATGAGCAACGTAGAATTGCTCGTCTCGTAGCATTTCTCCACCACCGCTTAAAATCTGCAAAGGCGGTAGACCTCCCAGGGACGGTTGTAGAACAGGAGAAACGAGTGGGTGGAATAGGAGTTGGTTGGTCGTATACATATGAATTTGGTCCTTGATCTCAACGGTCTTACCATCAATGAGAATCCTAGGGTTAACAGGCTCCTTCGCTGCATTCATAGATTCTTTGGCCGTTGGGTTTTCGAGAACCGAATAACCCTTGACAGCTGTCTCCTGAGCCTGACTGCCCGTAGGCGGGATCGCCTCTTGTGTACCGTCTTCGGTAGCAGGCCGCTTCCCGAGGCCTTTCTTGATGGCTTCAATTTCATCCGAGTTTGGCGGCGGCCAGGCGGCGGAAGGCTTGTGCCTGAAACCGTATGGTGGTATATAATCACCAGGGTTATCCTTCACTATACTAGGAAAGGAATGAGTGAGGTCAACCCAGGGTGAAATCAGGATCGCTCCTGCAGGCAGAGGCAGGCCCTGATCACGAAGAATACATAGCAGGCTTTTACAATGTTAGCTATGCAAGCTTTCGTCGGGTGCGCATAACGTACGAGAGTGCCATTCCTCCGCCGGCAGAATCTCCAGCAAATATGATCTCTTCGGGCTTGTGTTCTTTCAGAAGGAAAAGGTAGGCAGCCAAGCAGTCATGCAGGCTGCAAGGAAATGGGAACTGTGGAGCTAGACGGTATGCCGCTGCATCAAACATACTCAGCGCTCTTCCAATAAACAAATCTCCAAGGAGCAATCATCAAACTCACTAGACTGGCATTAGCATGATCACAACAAGTCAACCAGAACACCTAGAACCTACCGTGCAAACACTCGTCCCTTGAGCTTCCTGGCATGACGTTGCATTTGATACCGATGCGTCTCTAAACTTCCAAAGTAATACGCTCCACCGTGTATGTAGAACATAATGCGTTTCTGGCTCGGATGAATCCCGTGAATCTTTCTAGTTCGTGTTCTCTCATTGTAATCATTTCTCATTTCGACCCACTCGCCTTTCAATTCATCTTCTAGTCCGCGCCATTGCCACCACTCTTTCCCTCCAACCTGTGATAACCCCTTGGGACCCAATTGGTCGATCAGGGCCGTTGCGGCAGATGACAGATATTGAGTGGGTATGGTAACCATTTCTGTCCTCACCCAGTGAGGATTGGGGACTCTCTGGCTCGTGAAGGATTGAAGGTCCTCGACGGAGTGCTTGGCCGAGTAGGCGAGGAATTCACGGAATATCCGAACACCTTCATCATATTCGATGTGGACGCTTGGTTTATGATGGAGTGATTTACGGTGCAAATACTGGAAGGAAAGACATTGTTAGCTAGTTCACCCCTTGGGAAAAAGGAAAAAGAGCCCAAATGAAGCCCAGTGTAGAATGGCGACCCACATGAGAGAAGAATGTCGAGATCACAGCAGGGGTGAGGGCCACACTAAGTGCGACCGTGTTCAAGGGCATCCTGCACTGGTGGTGGTTTTTCTAGGAAATGTATAGTGACGGGGGCAAAGCTAGTCCACGAGAAAAACCGGTTGGTTATAGAATAAAACCAGCGATAGCGTAATAATAAATAGAGCCCAACACTGCCACTGGGTACTAGTATGTGGCAGGTAAGGGGGGCTGAACGGGCAACGATGTGATCCGAGGATAATGGGTTTGGCTAGGTACGAACTGGACCCATAGTAGCAGTAAAACAGCAAGGCCCAGAGACGATTGATTGGACATTGGCAATGAGCAATTGAGAATTGCAACTTTGGATTGGACGGACTGCAGGGGGAGAAGCATCTCATTGATCAACCCAAGGACATGATGTCATTGGACACGCTATTCCCTTCTCGGCCGATGCGTTGTTGTATCGCGAGTGGAGACTGCAAGAGGCAATCGTTATGGCGCTCCCAATTTCTTAAATTGTCTTGGCAAATTGCGACTATCTGTACTCAGTATGTTGTACTCAGTATGTTGTTTGTTGATCGTGCTCTGGACGGAGTCTGGAACGGTCGCTGTGCAAGCGCCGGTACTCCTCCCTTTATAGCTGACAACGTGTCAAGCGTCTCCTATAAGCTTTTATCATCGAGCACCACATTCAGTTCTTATGAACTTCGCGGCTCGCTTGAAGCTTATCCAGTGGATCTCAATGGTATCTCGAGTCGCACGCGTTGATTTTCTGTGCAACAGCCGTATAGTGGGGAAGTGGCCACATGAGACCAAGAGAACGGGCCGCGGGATACTGTACTTGCATTTGCTCTCCGGATCCCGTACCCTAGGTACTCGGGCCTTGAGACGCTGATCATTGGCCATATGCCAATATATACTAGCAAATGAGTTTAAGTGTGTTTCGTCTCGTCATCCTTTCATAAGGGATTAGCGGGAAGGAGGCTATTTGGTACAGTTTTGTTGGCGGGGAACCGTCACTGCCAAAGTGACGATGCTTTGGGCCCATTTATAAACTCTAAATGCATGCCTAGTACTAAATAGCTTATTCATCCCAGGCCCTTGCAAGACTCCAATACAATTTAATTGTAATACAGTAACAAAATGAACCAAAACCATTAACTCCCGCTTATACTAGGAGCCCGGTGTCGTCATCCTTTCAGCTTTTTATTGATACCATCGAAAATTCCGGCAATTCCTCGATCCCAGGTATGATCACTTTTCCAAATTGCACACTGAAGTCATTGCGGCTGCACAAACCTTTATTGGGAGCTCCTTCGTAAATAATGGTTGATCAAGTAGGAAATCATTATCCCCTCCGCTCGGTGAAATTCGACAACACTTAGGAAACTAACAATAGCGGTAGAGTGTCAAGAGAAGCTCCTTGCAGAAAAGTCGATTGTTAAGATTGCTGTTTTTAATACCTCGGAGAAGCTTTGGAATAATGTGATTTAAGATTCATATTTAAAAAGTTAGTTCTATATAATGACAGATTTCTTGGATGCAGGATATGCCTGTCTTGCTTCTAGAGTAGGGCTTTTGGACGAGTTGTTGGAACTGATGGCTTCTTAGACAAGCCGGTAATTGGCGGTTCAACAGCCTTGGAAGGACATTGCAGCGACTATATACAGGAGAATAAAAAAAAGCGCTCAAATCTAGAAGTAACAGCCGCAATCATCGTGTAACCTGCACTGATTTGCTTTCAGTGTGGCATTGCCATACTCTTAGTTCCTCTTCAGGAAAGTCAGTGCTCCAAGAGCGATCCCATCAATTGCAGTACCAAGAGTCGGTTGAATCACCGGAGCAAAATATGGGGAGTGATTACTAGGTAGCTGATCAGTGGTACCCTGCTCCACAGCATCATCCCATGTTTTAGGGTCAACTCCACCATATGTCCACATCACATACGGTGCTCCTACCGCCGTCGCAAGAAGAGAGAAGTCTTCACTTGCAGTCGCTGGATCTGATTCCACCAGGTTTTCTCCGAAATATGATCTAAATGTATTTTGGAGAGCCTTGACCGTAGCCTCATCGTTGATAGTCGCGGGAGCAGAAAGTATCTGCTTAACAAGAGGTTTCTCGACGGCACCTCCTGCTAAACATTCTGCTTCGATAATTCTCTTCACGGAGGATATAACGCGGTCGCGGACCTTGGGATCGTATGTCCGAACATTAAGCTTGAGATCCAGCTGATCGGGGATAATGTTCGCTACATGGCCGGCTTGGATGCTTCCAACACTGACAACAGCCAGTTCACCTGGCATCACTTCGCGGCTGACGATACTTTGCAGACGCGTTACAATTGTTGCACCGATAACGATGGGATCGATGCATGTCTGAGGAGCCGAGCCGTGTCCACCGCGCCCATAGATGCGCACATCGAACGAATCAGCAGCCGTGAGCAGCCGACCTGAACGAATACTGACTGTGCCAGTTTTCATCTTCATGACGTGCTGCGACAGGACAACGTCTGGTTTGGGGATCTTCTCGTACAGCCCATCTTCGATCATCGCTTTTGCGCCGGACAGTAGCTCCTCTGCCGGTTGGAAAATGCAGATCAAGGTACCGGACCAGTGATCCCGGGCGGAATGTAAAAGTTCAGCACTCGCCATGAGACTCGCGACGTGTGTATCGTGACCACAGGCATGCATTGCCGGTCTTTCCACTCCGTCTTTATCTTTGACGATTTTGTTGCTAGCGTACGGCAAGCCAGTCTTTTCCTCTAGAGGTAGCGCATCCATGTCGGCTCGCAGCAGAACGGTTGGCCCATCGCCATTATGGAGAATGCCGGCAACTCCATATCCACCAATGTGTGTGTGAACCTCAAACCCCAACTTTTTGAGATGATCTGCAGCAATAGCCGATGTGTTCTCTTCTTGAAAGGCTAGCTCGGGGGAGCTGTGCAACTGGCGATAGACCTCTTCAAATGTCTTTAGGTCTGGTCGGTACTTCTCGATAAGGGCCTTTAGGCCATTATTTCCTAATGAAGATATTAGCATCGAACCCTGATCGCAATCCGATACGGGACGAACGGATCTACTTGGTCTCTCACCTTTTACTTGCATGATTATGGGAGACGGTCAAGTGAGGGCGGGTGAAAAGAGCAGAATGAAGACAGAAGTCACATTGCGGGAGCATGTGCGGGGTTGAATTCGGACACTTCTTATTTATGAATGACATGCAGAATCGTAGATCGGTAGTAGGAAGAAGAGAAAGGCGGGGAGAGGCGTCAAGAACCGATACGTTCCCCAGAGTCCCCACAGCGTCGGCAAAGGGCCCAGTGGTGATAAACGACTCGGCAAGCTGCAGTTTATCTGTTGGTGGAATAGACGAGATAACGGACAAATCTCGGGGAATACGAGACAGCCGATAATCAATTGCGGTTGGACAATTGGTTGCACCCGTCAGATATGATCTATCGCATGAATTCATAGTGAGTTAGATACTACTACGTTCTCCAGACAACAGCACAAATTACTCAAGGCGTACGTACAGAGGTCACCCAATGCTCTAATAATTATGAATACCAGTTTCCTACATAGATATTGGTTCAGTTTGGGTAATTGTACATTCTTTACCATTCACCACATTATTCTTGTAGTATAACTACATGGTGTAGCTGACTAGCATTTAAGTTCACCAGGTCAATTCTTCATAGAAATTATTCCCTCATGCAGTTTCTTAACTTCGCCTTCCAAACATGAAAATTGGGAATATTTCCCACTAATACATAACCAGGATATATCAATCCATTGCATATACTAATTGAGTCTATTGAACATACCCTGCTACGATGTAGCCAGTGGGAACAATTCCGCTATTCGGCCGGTTTCACAAGACAGGGATTCCTAGTTTAAGGTTCCGGGGCCTTGATAGTTTGTCGGATTCTCTTTGTGATCGATCATTAAATACTCTTTCCATAGGTGGAGTAGGCTTTGGCTAGAGCTCGGTTCTACGGACAAAGTTTTCTGAGTGCATATCCACAATTATTCTCTTTGTTGTGACCACAGCATTCATCGAAATCCGGGGTAGTCAGGCACCACTTGTAGATCCATGCATTATGATAACACAATTCACAAACAAAAGAGAGTTTGTTCTGCACGTCTATTAGAGCGATTAACCCTCAAATTAACTATTTTACAAAGGTACAAAGACTAGACAGAAAGTATATCTATGTGGAGTTTTTATTAACTTACCCTAGAAGATTTACCCACTATAAATTGTCGACTATTTCTTCTTCTCTTGCTCCTCCCTTCTCTAAGCTCATAACTCCTCACGACATCCTTAAATTGTCTAACACTTGAAGCACTATCACCCTCTAACTAATCAAGAACATTGGTCTCAGCACAATGAATCTGTTCAGTATCCTCACCCTTTCTGCCCTCCTCAGCATGGCCAATGCAGTAGCCATCTCCCGGGATACCAGTCCTGCTACTCCGAAGGAGTTTAGAGTCCTCAACAGATGTCACAACATCTGCACCGGACACAACGACTGCCCAGAGAGCTGTCCCTGTGACATGCACAACATCTGCGCACCCAAATGTATGTCCACAAGTCTCACTCCAATTATGCAAGCGGACTTCTGAAGCACTAACATAAAACAAGCGAAATAAGAACGGTTACACGCAACTGAACTCAGTCTTTTCATAGCTCAAATGGTCCGGTTACCCCAGATTTTATACGCGTCTCTAGTACTGATAAAACAACAGACTGCTGTCGAGTCAGCACTCCGCGTCATACTGATACTTCAGCTGGAAACACTGGACTGGATCCATCGAAATATCACCGATGACCCGGACAATGGTGTCTGGTTGACGGTTGCTTCTACTTTACTTTAATTTGTCTTGAACCAGCCTTGATAGTCTTGGTCGCTTGGACGGGCGGTTTGTACTGGCTTTAGTATAAATCAAGTGGTTGGTTCATTGGGTCTACGTTGTTATTGAGCTTAGTGATAATAGGACAGAAAATTGTAACGCGTCAGGCACTTAACAGGTTGGCTTGTTTTGTTACTCGTTACGCGATTAGCCTCTGACTGCGTTCCAGTTGAATTGTAAAGGTGTCATTAATCTCAGTATAGTCATACAGTTGTATATGTGAAACCTGTTGGAGCCAGGTTAATCTGCTGTTCAAGACAATGATTTTCAATAATCTGTTGACTGTTTACGAAATATTTGGATACAAGTTCATACCATGCATGTATAAAACGGGTCGCGCCGTATAACACGCCCACATTACAAGTGACGGATGAAGCAACCCTTGATGAACCGCTACATAACTAGGGAAATGTACTACAAAAGCAGATGTTGCCTGAATTGCAGGCTTATTCGACCAAGGTGGCCTATTTCTGCAGCAGCCTACGCTTTTTGTAGCCGCATGTGGATCCTATCCGAAGTGGAGCCCAGGGTCATCCGTCCGATGGTGAACCACCAAAAATTTTCGACCGCATTCTTCGCAATGAACAAAAAGTTAAGCCGAACGCGGGGGTCGAACCCGCAACCTTGAGATGCCGTGATGACTAAGAGTCTCACGCTCTACCGATTGAGCTAGCCCGGCTTGAGTTGTTGAAGCAGTCAGGTAGTCCGAATTATATCGTGACGAATGATGTTGGCTGTTGTGTTCTGTCCTGTGTAGATAGTAGTCAGCGCCCCATGCCTCCCCGCCGGCTTGGAGCTGATACCGGCTGCAGCGGCTCATCCAAGAAGTGGCAAAGGGTGAAATAGGGTGATCGATCCTTCAAAGAGCTAGGCCTTGCAGCCTAACATTGATGTTCATAGAGGAAGATGCCATTGGTGTGATCGTCAGTTACCCCTGGTCGGCCAGACAGGTCAATGCCATTACAGTACAGAGTGGTCACATTGGGACAGGCAGCAGTGCCTATCCTCCGAATTTGACCCCTCCCTCCAAGGAAAAGCACGGGTTACGCGCTCGTGCCGCTAGCCATCTGTGTCATAAGGTTCTCATGGCTCTCGAGACACTAGCCAAGGCAGAATTCAACAGTCCGATTTGTGTCGCAATACATTCTATTTTGGTCGCCGCGATGAGGACTGGGGATCGTGGACCAGGAAACTGCCACTGGACAAGTGCGACACCAGATTGATAGGGTGAAACAAACTCGACAGCTTAGACGTCATTGCGCGCGTCAAATTGAAATTCAATTTTGTAACCTTGGCCTTTTGCTGATCAGTGGAAGTGAACAAGTGCATTTATTTCGGGAGATTACCTATGCACGGTGAGCATCTGACATTGCGTGCAGCCAAATATGGCGCTTAACCGTAATGGTGGGAGACGAAACGAAGCAACAATAGCCAGTGGCATCTGTGGCTGAGGCTGAGTCGTATTCCAAGGTACCTGCTTGGAAGACTGAGGCTGAGACGGCGCGACCCCTGAAACCTGAATAGGTCTAGCGACCCCTTATCAATATGGCCCCGGTGATCCCATCCATCGTTCGTGTTAGGACGGTTAAGTCCCGACTTATTCTTAGAACAGAAGCGAAACGAACCAAAATAGACGAGATGAGGTAGATGGAGTTCCAGGATATTGTAGGTTACCAACAGAATGGTTCCAAACGATCTACTGTCTCAGAAAGCATCCGCGATTGTGGTCGGCGGCTGCGAAGCAAATGAGCGTAGAGGAACAGTTCGGCGGTTGCTGTTGCTTACCCCACGGAGTAGAAGGGCGTTATCAACCAACAATTATGATAAAGTTAATGGCATGCAGATGCAGGAAATAATGCAATGGCCCAGGGCTGCATTTCCAGGGGTGGTAGCGCAGCGAACTCTTTCGGTATTACAGAAGAGTAATACGGAACATAAGATAGTGGTGGCAGTTGGGGGTGAGATTGATGTCGTGAGTGCGGCGCAGGCAGAGGAGAACACGAGAAGGTCAAGCCACTCAAGCCACAGTGATCCTTGTCAAAAAGATATCGGAGACTACTATCGTCATCGTTTCTCCGACAGACAAGCAACGATGACTCGAAGTGTCCCCCGACACCTCAATCGGGTAAGCCACAAGTTGTTTGGAGGGGATCTAGACAAGGGTCCCTAACCCCAATGGTACTAGTTGTAATGGTGTGGAGCCAGGCAGAATGCGGGTGAAAAGGAGGATTGACCGACTTGTTCATACGGATGGTCCAATCAGATGGCCTAGACCCTCTGCAACACTCGCGATCAACCGGTATGGTCATGGAGGAAAAGCACTGCCTGCACGCACCAGCCACAGGTCCCCCGCCAGTGAGAGTGCCTTGTTTGAGCCTTAGGAACCACTCTCGTGGTCTCGTTCAAGGTTAGCGTCGAGTCACCCGCCTTTCGGACCCTAAGTTACTGTATCACTGAAGAAATTCAAAACAACTTCTTGCACATCATCTGCCAGGCTACCATCCACACTGTGATTTAATTTCGTATCGTATTGAATTTCATGGTATAACATGATTATTATTTTTTATTTTATTTTATTTTGATCGTTCACCCTAGTCTTCTTGTGATCAGTGCGGTCATAGCACAGACCCATCCTAAGTACTGGTTTGTATGCTTTTGAACATGGATGCCTCCTTCAAGTTCATTAGTATATAATCTTGCTCACCCCCCACCGTTATTGATCCTCTTATCCACTTTTATACCTACACATTCTTCCAGTATAATTCCTGCTGCCTATTCCTGAATACAATATAAACCCCTCTGTTGCCAATCCACCTCAGTCTTCTGTATCCTCTGCTATCGCTCCCAACCAGTTGCGCAACTATACCGTCAAACTTCGTCACAGTGTCTCCCCGAAGATCTTCTCGTTTCCTCACCCTGCCTCGACTCTTCCCCATACGAGATACGATTGTCCACCAAGAAACTCCAGGTAGAAGACGGTCATTGCGACGTTCTTCCACGATGCCTGCCCCAGTCGATGTCGTCGATCCCGTCTTGCCGGTGCGCGAGCTCGAGGCTGACGAGGAGTATGTAATGGTCGCCTTCGAGCGCCATGCAAGCCACTGCACTCGATGCGCGGATCCCCTCAAAGCGCGCAAAGAAGACCGCTCTCTCTGTGAGCGTGGACACCAATACGCCGTCGACGTTGCCGACTACCTTTACAGCAAGAACGGAAAGTCATACTCGACCCTCGACCGTGAGCGCAACCAGCCGACTCTCGTCAAGATCCCCCGCGACTGCCGCGCTGTACGCGCACTGCTCCTCGCCATTGAAGATGGTCTGCGCCTGAACCGCAAAGAACAGGGTGCTGTCCAGCCTCCTCGGTCACCATCACCGATCATCACCTACGACCGGACTTACCCCGTTCCTCCTCGCCGATCGACAAGTCCCCAACAGCAACCTGTCCCATACACTGAAATCATTGAGCGCGAGCCGCGTGACTCAATGCGTCGTCGGGTCATCGTCTACTCCTCTCCTCGTAGCTCACCCAGCCGGAGCTCACCCAGCCGGGGTTCGCTGTACGAGTCTGACGCAGCGGAGCGCAGACGCTTCAGGGAGTCCTCGCGGATCTACAGACCCACCGAATACCACCGTTGAGCGTTTTCACCCGTCCAGCTTCTGATCTATCTTTTCAGTCTACCTCTATACGGACCACCATACAGCCGTGCTGCAGGCAGTGCTATTCGATCTCTGTCGTCTTTGCGCACACAGACACACATACGATTCAGCCGGGCAGGGCCCAGCTCATGCGCGGATCCATAACACGCACAATGTGTCCATCCGACTTCAGTCTTAACTGATACGGATGTTCCCGCCGATTGGCGTCTTCAGTGGGGTTCCTTCCCTCGCAAAGAATGGTTTCCTATGTGATTTAGCCATCTTACTTTGAAGACATTGCCTCTACGCTGTCCGAAAGGACACCTTTACAGAAAACCCAAAAACAAACGGGGAAAATCCAAGAAAATGAATAAAAAAGGTGGTGCTTACAACAAGTTGCAAGTTTAGTCTGTTGGACGTTTCAGTTGATGTGATTGGAAGAGGATATGCATGCAGGGAGTGAGTCATGAGCTTTTACTTTCTGCGAACCTCAGGCTTCAGCCGATGGTATTGGATGGAGTTTACTAGTTGTACTTCTCCGCACACCCTCAACATTGCTTGACATTCATTGGAGGATACTTTTCCTATGTTTACTATGACTCTAGTATGACTTGATGTATTTACGAAGACTGTGGAGAAACACATACACACACAGGAAAAAAAAAAAAAGAAAATAAAAGAAAAATATATATATAAATATATTTATTTATTTATAAAATGACCTACTTTTGTAAGTAAATACTAGTATAAGTAACTTTCTTGTATAGAGTAAGAGATAAAAGACTTGTTCTAGACAACGTGACTTCATGGGAATTTTACCGACCAGTGAGTCATAGGTAATTACTACTAGTAGCAATACATTTATGCATACAAGTTACAACCCCACCTTTAATAGCATTCCTTAATGCTGCTCCCTTAGAGTGTATCTTCGACCTAATGCATCCTGCACGTTATGGTTATGTTAGTCCAATACAGATCCCAGGATCTTAATACTGTCCGTAAATCAGGTGGATTAGGGCTGTGCCGGACACAGGTTGTATACTTCCGAATGATTACTATATGGAATATTGGAACTGGTTAATTTGATATTAGACTAAGAAGAAGAAAAAGAGTATAGATATTACTAGAACTGGAATTATAGACAAGGGACCATAATGAGGGGGAAAGCTTAACAAATCTAATATAAATAGGGTAAGAGCTAATCTTGTGAACATTGACAACCTTGATTCGGAGGTGATATTTGTCTTTCCCTTGCATAGTCCGGAGTTGGTATATCTCAAAAAAAAGAAAGAAAGAGAGGATAAAAGATATATGGATAGGATTGGATTTTGATCGAGCAAGAAGATTGATACTTATACGCATATCGATTCATTCTGGGGATATCCGTACACTGAGTAGAATATCTATGTAGGTCTAGACTACGATCATTCCATCTTCCAGACCGTGCATTTTCCATTATAATACTTCGTCAAAAACACAAAACACAACTAGTGTCCTTGAGTGTTACAAGAGAGTAAAGTAGAGTATAAGGTATAAAGACTTTTCTTTGTTAAACCTACTGCTACCCTGTGCACGATGAGAGAGTTTCCACAAAGCTGACCTACCAAACCCACGACCAGGAACACCGAGGGTCGTCTATATCTGAGTCAAAACTCCCAATAAATGATTTTGATATCTTTCGACTGATTAGGTTTCTGTTGCAGGAAGCAAACAGTGGAACGAGCGCCATCTCCCATTCACTGGACCCTCGTCAACCGTGGTAAGGCCGTGGAGAAGATTACCGCCCTACCATGTCAGGAAGTTCCAGACCTTTCCCCTCATTTTGATTAACCTGATTTGTTCCTTTGCGTAGAATCTCGTCTGTTGTCGTGTTGAGTTCTGTTCCTGGTGGAGCTCCCTTGAGCTCATTTTCTCCACTATCTTCAACGCGTTCTATACCAGGCTTGCCTTTCATTCTATCAAACTACTCGAACCCCTCACCTGTCTTCTGTCACGTCTTATCTTCTGTTGAAGTCACGTTCTAGTGTTCTTCTTCTGGTCTCTTTTTCCTACCGTGGTGCTTTGAAAGCAGTCCTCGCCAAAAGAAGGCTTCAACTTCCCATTGACCCCCATCTCTCAACATCATCACCAAACATACAAAGAACACACAATCTCCTTACCTAGATATCCCTCATCATCCCAAAAGATGGCAGACAGATTCGAGCCTGACAAGCTACACAACGAGCTAGACGTCCTGGTGAACTATACCGACATCGAAAGAGATCTCGAAAAACGTTTTCGAACCTCCTACTCACCCTTCACCCCCGCTATCCACCGCCCCATCGGCCCAGATGCAATCGACCAGTCGTCTCCCATGTCTACAACTTCTTACTTGCTCAAAGCTCATCTCCCCACTGCAGCACCTGAGGAAGAGCACCGTACCCACGGCGAAAACGCACAATACAGCAGTGAAGAGGAGCCATCTCTCAAGGCGTCCATGCTCCAGGGGATCAGAACAATCGAGAAGAAAGAGCAGGTGTCCAGATGGCAAGGAAGTGTTGGTTTGGATCAACCCGTCTCGATGACAACCGGAATGGTCCACGATAGAGAGCGTCTGATTGACCTGGGGGAGCCCGAGATAGCAACCGAGAAGGCGACTTCATACAGTGGATCTGATGATGGGGAGTGGTTAGTCTTACGCCGAGTCCTCTGACAAAGGGCATGTTTTCTAACGAACAGATAAACAGTATTCAGCCGACGGGAGATATTGAGATGGCCAATGTGTCTGCTACAGAGGCACATGAAGCGTGGTCCAACAATGCGACAGACGAGATGGTAGATGACGAGAAGCCTGTTTTGTTTAAACGTGAGCGGAAGACCTCGCCAGAGTCTCCTGACGGTTTTGTCTTCAAGCGACGTCGTAGCGCTCGTCTTGCTGCTTTGCTCGCCAATCCGGAGTAACAACTGTTCTCGTTAATCTGGTGGTATGTGTGGGCTCCTTTTCCAGAATGACCATGGTGGTGCTAACAGGTGTCTTTAGGTGGGTAATTGTACATTAGTATGTTGGATGGTGTTGGACACCTGATGACCTTTCTACTTTCTTGCTTTTGAAGATACACGGTGCATCTCGTCTAATTTCTAATACCGGGCATTGGGTGGTGGACGTTAATTTGTATTGCACTCTCTTAACATAGGAAGCAATGCAGGGCATAATGGCTGGAAAGTCTGATATGTATTGACCAAACGGAGTGATGCTGTTGGCAAGACTCTTCTAGCTTCGATGACCATATCCCTTATATCATGCTGGGCTGGGTCGGCTCATGAATAACAAGGAATCTAATTTGGTCACTGCCAAGCTAGTACAATGATCAATAGCAGTATTTAGGGCATTACTTCCTCCACGATAGAGTCCTCAGAGGTTGTCTAGTTTGTTTTTCAATGTGCATCCGCAGAACTATAATCAAATGACCGGTGCTGAATTGATCAGCACTAACAGCACGCAAAGTCCGAATCGGCATCCTTCCACTAATTCACTCATATCTTAGCGAAATGAATCAGAAACAGGATTACCCTGTACTCCAAAGCTGTGGCGGTGCATCACCAGAGCTTCAACGACATATACAAGTCGCCTGACAATCCCGCAAACTTAACCGCCCACGAAAGCGATCATCATGATATTTATTACCAGCAGCAACAAGACACCACCATGTTAACAATAGTGACAACAAAACCCCACACCTTAACAATAATGGAAAAAACCCCGATCAAATCGGAGGTCGACAAGGTTCCCAATAACAAGATCACCAATTAGCTTCTAACCCGTAGATCGTCTCGGTTCAACCCTCCCGTTCAGAGAAATGCAAGATCCCATGTGACCACATGACACTACTAAAATGCAGACACCGCTCAGAAAACCCCCGGATAGGATAAGAAGGTGCACAAACACCCTCCATCAGGGATGCACACGGACACCTAACATGCATGAGAGTAGTTCCCGCCGCGGATTAAGCCGGCACTAAAGCAGCTGGAGGTATTAAATCCCCTAGCACGGTCCACGACTTGTTTTGTCGACCGGGATTGATCATGGGACGGTTCTATGCCGTTTTGAGTATACACCATGTTGTGGTCACCAGGTGTATGCGTATGTATCCATACAAAACCCGCCAATATGGGACTCTGACTCATGGTTATGACATTGTCCTCCTGCACGATATTCGAGGGCATGAACGCGTGGGCTGAGACACGTGGAGAGTGTTGGAAGTCAGTTGCGAAGAAAGAAGGACATGAAAAAAAGTAGAAGAAATATAGGATACAAGTCGGTTATTGAATAGACAAAGCTTTCATAAGATATGTAGATGTACTAAGCCCTTAGTAGGGTAGCCCTGCATTGACGATCGACCCAGTAGATTATACATATCTAGCATCCCAACGGAGCCACTAGTGATCTGCAGGTCAGGCGGCTGGAGAATTTTTCATGAAACCAAATTCTGTTTGAGATAAAGTTAGTCTAAGCAGGCTATTCTTGGAGATAGTGATATACCAAGAGTACTGTATGCACCCGTATCACCCGTAATTGTAGTCCTGATTTTTGTATCAGTGTAATAAAATATTGTATTAATTATGATTGGCCGTAAGTATGCTAACCCTACCAAGCTCCAAAAGATAAAAAGATGAGATAAAAATAAAAGATCATTTAATGTCGCGAAGGAGTGGTGGTTCAATAACTTCGGACAGATGCACAGTGAGTGCAGACGCTCGGTGGAAATCTCGAGACGAACCTGAACTGAAAAGCCATTGTTTAAGTTCCATCGTCACTTAGTGATAGGGCCACAGTCTATAGTGACTAATTAGCAGACCTCTAAAGGAAAAGAAGATAATATCCAGGATATTTTGTAGTTTTTGAGGAGAGGTCGCAATGGCGATGCTCCAGAACAATGAAAGCCAAACAAGACCCACATTTCCAACCATACCACTTTCAGATATAGAAGTCACGTGTAACTATCGCAAGTCCAAAGTTCTCCGCCGCATCTCCGATGATCTCGAATTCTTGAAATTAGGTGCCAAACACCCCAAAGTCTCGTTCTCCTTCAACTAGAGCCGCCAAAATGGCCAAGAAAGGTAAGCACCCATATACTCATACCATTGCACCACAGACTTGATGCGCTAGTAGCGCACGCCGATGGTTTGTTCCTAATCTTGTGCGGAGCTAACATCAAGACCAATAGCCAAGTCTCGTACCGTCGCCGTTCGTCTCATCTCCATGGCCATGACTGGCTTTTACCGGACGATGATCAGACCTCGTACCCATCGCCCCCTGAGCATGCTCAAATATGACCCCGTCGTGAAGAAGAAGGTGCTATTCCTGGAAGCGACAAAGGGCGGAAGAGCGAAATGAATCATTTTCTCTCACGCCTTCACACGATCAACCGCGCATACGCAGCTGAGATACAAGTCATGGCTCCTTCGACCCTGAAGCAGTGTCGGACAGCAAAGTTTACGAGACAACCTTCACTCGGTACACTCCACCAGGTTGTCGGTTGTCGCTCAGTCTGTTATTCCAACGATAAACCATGTACATTAGACAACATCAGTGCGGATAATACTTGGAACTTTGTCAACTCCGGGATATTGCTGCGCTGTATATCATTTTGGGTTTGCATTCTGGCGTTTAAAGCAGTACAGTCTGGGTCAATCAATGTGTTCAATATACCATTTCTAGGATCCGACCATCTTTGCAACCACCTGTCTACCGAGATCTTTCACTCCATATTATCTTAGGCAACCCAGTAACGATACCACGTACCACATATATAATACACAATCAAGGAAAATGCCCAAAATTAAAACAAACTTCTCAAACTTGCCTGTTGAACCGAGCGCTGTAGCGATCACCTACTAAGCTTAGCGCACCTCACTAACCATGTTGACTCGGATAGGTATTTACCTCTTGTTCTTCTTCCTCCACGAGTTGGCCACCTCTGGCTATTGCGGTTACCATTCATAGAAGAATGCCGACTGCTACCAGACGCGAGACTCGTAGGTCTTGTCTTGCGCTCACAGCATCTAGAATCAGCTCTTGTCAGGCGTCTTGACTGGGGTGAGGTCGGGACCCTAGCTCTTTTGCTGGAGTCTGGCCTTTCAGCGCCCTCGTGGTTCAAGGTTCTACTACTTGAAGGAGGTAAGTAATTCTGATGCGCGAACTGCTCTTGGCTGCGCACTTGAGGCGTCTGTCGGTTCCTACTATAGGTTCTTCGGTTCGTTCGGCCAGGTAGTGGCATTTGCGATGTATCCTTCTGCTCGTGACAGTTTTCCGAGTCTGGTGCCTTGCGCTTTTCTCTGCTCGTCGATGGAATGTCCGTTTCGAATGTGACTGCTTTTGGCGTTATCGCGGAGTTTTCCATCTCTTCCGGGATGCTAGGAGGCTGGCTAACTGGCTGGCCAGCACCTGGATCCTGGTCCTTTCTTCCTAATGGAGTGCTTTCGCTGGAATGTCCTTTCATGTCCGCTGTTCTTGCAGCATCCTGTTTCTCGGCAGAGCTGGCAGCCATTTGATAAGCCCCATTTGGATCAGCCAGTGTATCAGGTTTTTCAGCAACGATACCTTCCTCCGGTGTCGAAACTAGCGTGGCTGCGAAATCGATCGGAACTTGGTCGGATATTGAACACGCTGGAGATAGCTGCCGAACGCTTGAAAATGGTATAATGTTGTTAGACTGCTGTGAGTCCGGGATGCATGGAAGTTTCACATCAGCCATTTCGAGATTACTAGCTTTCAGGCTCTCCTTGGCTGGAGATGAATATACACTTCTCTGGAAACTCTGTGTTCGATAGATAAATTCTGTCGTTTGGACAACATCGTTTTCCGAGGCTCCACAGCTTCGCTGGGGCGTTGAGGTGATGGATGTACTTTTAGCAGCATCAGTATCATGGCATCTAAGGGCACCTCCATCCGTAGGTTCATTCCTTGTTGTAACTTCTAGGCTGTTCCTCACTCCTACTGGCTGTAGGAGCGCTATCAACCTGTTCCAAGTTTCAGAGAAGGGTTCCTTGGGTGACGCAGCGTCCACCTGGTCAAGTAATTCTTTAATTTTCTTTACCCAGTGTTCCGAATCTTGGACTCGACGAAGCAAAGTGTGTATCTCGGATTTCGCCTTCAACTTACCAGTCTCGAGGCTTAACCTGGCTGATGTTTCCACTGAGAGCTCCGTTTGGATTTTTGTGCATTCTTCTTCCTTCAGCAGGAGGTTTCTCTGAAGTATGTCAAGTTTGTCTTCTGACAGCTTAGATAGTGCACTGCTCTCTTCCCTGACCACAATGAGCTCCTTCTCAAGGGTTGCAGCTTTCTCATTAGCTTCATAGAGCTGTCCTTGCATGCATGACTTCTGCGTTGCGATCGATGTTTCCATTTCTCGAAGTCGGCTGACCTCTGCAGCTTGTTCCGCAAGTGATATCTCTTTCTCCATACACTTGCTTTCAAGGGCTTTTATCTCTTCATCTTTTACTAATAGCTTCTGGGATCAGAGAAAGCCATGTGCTGGAAGTAGTCATGCGCCTACCAAATATTCTGTTTCATTCTGCTTCTTCGTATGTGTTGTTTTACTCTCGCCCTTTGTATTGTCAGCCAATATTCAGGTACTTGCGAACATCGCAGCATACTAGTGCTTTTTGCGCCCCCATTAATTCATCTCGGACTTTTTCAACATTCTTTAGAAGCTCGCCCCTCTCTCTTAACAGTTCATGAATTTGTTGTTCATACTTGACTCTATGCTGATCTCGAGAAATGACGCTGGCCCTATTAAGCTCTTCTCGGATTTTGGATTCTATGGCTTTAACTTCGTCTTGGAGTGCGATTGCCTGTGATTCGAACTTGCTTGCACGGCCTTCTGCTTCCTGGCCCTTCGTAACGGCTTCGAGCAATGAGAGTTTTATCTCTTCGTTTTCAATCGCTTTGCTCCTGAGGCTTTCTTCAGTTGTTCTCAGCTCATCTGATAGTTGCTGTACCCTTAGGTCAAGCTCAACCCTTTCCTTAATTTCTGCGGTTGTAGGCTCGGTTGTTTCTGGTGTTTGCATCTCAGAGAGTCGGGTTTCAAGCTGTTTCATTTGCTGTGCGAAGCTATTCTCTTTCTCCTGGACAACCTCCAAGAAGGAACCGAGTTTATCGATACTCGGTGCACAAGCTTCAAGCTTCTCGTGTAGACTAGTACATGTGACTACATTCGCGGAAAGCCGTTTCAGTAATGCAGATTCACTTCCCATATCTTCCTGAACAGACCGAAGCTGTTCTGTTAGAAGCCGTGTCCTATCTCCATTCACCTTCGAGCTTCCTTCGATGACCGCTGCCAAGTCTTCCGTAAGAGACCTAATTCTGAAGATGATTAGCCATGTTATCTCTCAGAGGGTACATCGAATTATCAGTAACTTACTGAAATGAACATTCTTGAACAGCCACTTTACACTGCTCAAAGTCCAACTTTCCTTGGGCATAATCCTCACCCATGCGCCTAAACGATATCTGAAACTCTTCTAGTACTTGTTCCATAATTGAATGTGCAGATTTATCAACTTGCTTTGCCACAGTTCCAAATCCTGAATCAAGCTTTCTTAGCATTTCGAGCTGGTCAGCCCTGATAAGGCCTATGCTTTTCGCCTGAAGACGTGAGCTGTCCTGTATATATGTCTCTAACAAGGCTGATCTTTTCTTTTCGTCGGATAATCGCCCCTGGACAGAGCTTGTCTTTTCCTCTGCATCCTTCAAAGCCTGCTTCATGGAGTTGATCAAAGTTTGTGATTCGACAAGGTAACATTGGCTCTTCTCAAAAATACTGGAAGCTGGTAACAGCTGCTCCCTTGTCTCAGCAATTGTCCCTTTTATTTCCGCTTTATCTTTATCTAGCGATGCTCTTGTCAGTTTGAGCTGAGTAGTTTCCGCGCGAAGTGCATTGTAACCAGAACCTAGCTCGTTAATGATGTATTTGAACTTCGCTATTTTCGCCTTCCATGCCTGTAATTGAGTTTTATACGCCCTAGACTCCGAAGCCTTTTGCTGTATCTCATTACTAAAGACGTCAAGTTGGTTTTTCAAAGAAAAATTTTCTTGTGTCAGCTCTGAGAGATTGGCCTCCATCTGTTCTTTCTCACTGAGAGCGGCAGCATCATTGTCTTCTCGGGCTTTAATCTTGACAAGTAGGAGTTGAAATAGGTCCTCCTCAGACAGGTCTGCATGGCTGTTACCAGCAAGCGTAAAGGCGGGTTGTCTTGAGGTGATCTTTTTCCCACTCGCTCGACGACGCTTCGATACTCTTGACTTGTCATTCGTAGGGGACAGTGAAACACTTTTCCCGTCCTCGTGTGCTAGGAGCTCAGCAGCACATGACTTCATCAACTTTGCTGTGCACTGTTTGGGTGACTGTGGAAATCTGTCGTTGATCTTGTTTTGATCAGTGTCACATACTTTCGTAGACCAAAGTTATCCTCTTACTTTGTTCTTATTGAGGGCAATTGTCTTTATGGCTGGAACTATCTCAGCGCAACCAGGCAAGTGTAACTGGCCCACGTACCTTGTGGCTCATTTTCCGGTGATAGAAGTTGTCCGTTGGTAACAGATGGAAAAAGAGCGGTTCCTTCACATTGAGCTTGATTGTGTTGCGCGTAATGAACATTGGAGGTGAGGGCATGGTCTATCCTAACAGAAGGATTTTTTTTGCTATCGGCTGTCTCTAAATCTTGAGAAGGGGCTTCTGAAGATGAAGAAGAAGTCCTTGTTACTTGGCGATTTGAGCTGGTTTCTGTATTATTCAACCGAGAAGCAATGTGTCTGGATTTTTTTTTTAGTAGGATAAACGAGAGCCAATGTCAAGTTAACTTACTTCAACTGGTGAGTTTGAGT
Source organism: Aspergillus caelatus (assembly GCF_009193585.1). Classification (NCBI taxonomy): domain Eukaryota; kingdom Fungi; phylum Ascomycota; class Eurotiomycetes; order Eurotiales; family Aspergillaceae; genus Aspergillus; species Aspergillus caelatus. The sequence goes on from NW_022475283.1 coordinate 92,636, forward strand.
TGTACCATTGGGCTTTCTGGTTCTATTCTGCTCCGTTTGCGTGATGTTATTGCATTGAGGCGCGGGAATAGCTGAAGCTTGCTTGACTGGTGGATGTAGCGTAAATATCTTTCCATGCTGTGCAGGTCTGGCAAAGGAGAAAGCCGTTAGGTCAATACCAGAACTCCGTGGGCGTTGTACAAGTGATGCTGCGGATGGGATTTGGTCAGCTGTTCGAATTAATTCTGATCCCCTCTCCAGGATTGCGTTAAGATTAGGTGACACAGGTTCAGTGTTGGATCCTGCTATTTGTAGCAGGAGCATCTCTTCATCATCGCCAATTTCATTGGGTTCACTGTCTCTTTCCCTATCGGAGATAGTCGAAGGATCACCCACTAGTAACGGGTCAGTGCTGTCGCTCCCCATGTTGGGTTAGGCTGTGCAGCATGTCCTGCACGCATCAGAGACGCTCGTATTCCCAGTAATCCAAGTCAGCAGACAGGAATGTGGAAGTATGATAAGTGTCAACCGCTTTTCTAGAGTGTGGTTGCTGGTATTATGGATAGAACAGGCTGATGAGACATTTTGTGGTTATGGGGAAGAAAAATAGAGGGCGAAGAGAAGTGGATTCGTCATGGAAGTCCTAGAAGAAAGTTCTCGTGATGAACAGGGGTGCCTCTTTAGGAAGGAACATAGAGCAGCCTAAGAATCATGGCTTCCGGGCGTGACAAAAACCCTATTCTAGATGCGGCAGCATCATCAGCATACCTATTACTACTAGTAGTCGTAATTCCTATCGTGTCTCTACTACTATCATTAAGTATACTTTCGAAAACATATGAATCGTGTTTAATGGGAGCTTGGTTATCGCGCCAGTAGTATAACAATTTACCTTATCTCCACAGACTGTATTTGCTTCTGAGATGAATCTACCCTCTATTCATATTCTGGCTCAGGCAGCGTAAACATACACCTTCTAAGATTAGAACCGCTACGATTCAAAGGACTTAGGTCCATGGAAGATGCTTGCCCCATAAAGAATCAATCTAAAAAAGGATATTTTTCGTCCACCTTGAATTACGCACAGACGTGTGTGGCTGCTCCCCTTCCATTTTGACTATAGCGATCACCCGCTATACAAACGCCAAAACGGTTTATATGGCAAAACCCAAGCAACAAGGCGTTCGACTGCTACCTGAACTGATTTGCAGGGAGCAATTGAAGCCAGCCAAGCGGAGAGTTTGAAATCACATCTCGCTTAAATTCAAACTCCGGCATATCTGCGGTTTCCTCCTCCTGGCGCCTCGGGCGTATCTCTCATTGGTTGCAGCCACGATGCTAAGGGCGGTTATCACCAGGATCAACATAACATCACATCCCCAGTCGTCTCTTGCGAACATGATTCGCTCTGTGAATCCAAATTTAGGTTCTTCAGCACAACTGTATAGACCACTTAATGAGGTAGAATACACCTCCTCATCCTTCAAGTCTTGGGACTGTTGTTGGTACCCTATCACAAGGTTGTACCTGTCATACAGCCTTTTACTTCGTATTCAGGTAGCGCCCACGGACATTGTGCTTGAGCTTGCTATATAGACTACTATTGGCTTCACCGTTGTGTTTTCCACCTAACTATCTTTATTTATCCCTTACGTATACTTTCAAAACAAGAAAAAGCAAACCCGCACTCATAAATACAGTACCAGACCTTGAAGAACTTATCAATTCTTCCCATTTCACTGGGAACCACCGACATGCCTTGGGAAACTGCCTTCTCCTGCATTATCGTCGCTACTCTTACAGCGCAGTCAAGAGCACAGGGACTGATAACCGATGTGGAAGGAGAAGGATATGGTCCAAAGCCAAGTTCCAGCTCAATGTCAGCGGGGATGATCGTGCTATGCGTGGTAGCAGGAATCGTGGTTCTCATCGGAAGTCCGTTTTCCAAAACCCCCATCGCTCCGATCCTAGCTCTATGTTACTTGGGCATGTTTACTGACCCTAGCCACTCTGTAGTCTCCACAACAATTTTGTTCATCGTTGCCAAAAGACGCCAATGGGCAATGCGGGAGGTCATTACACGGTCTGCTCGACGAGCCACCCAGGCCATCAAGACTCCCTTGTCAGCCAGGTTTCCGAGATCTCAGGTCGCGCGAGGCATGGATTCGGGGTTTCCTACCAATCGCGCCGAAGAAAGAAGCCAAAGGCTGGAGGTCAATCCAAAGCACAACGATATAGAGAAGAACTCTCTTATTACGGAAACAGAAAAAGCTAGAAATAGTGGAAACGGTCGGGCGTGGAGGTCACTGTTCTCCTCTGGTCATTCATAGATGAGTGTCAGTTCACTCTCTTGTTTACGAAGTATATGTTTGGACTGCTTCAGGGTATGTTTCTCAGTTTATAGCGATGGCTTATGTATATGTCTGGATTTCGGCGTGCTTGATGCATAGTATCGTGGACTTCTTTTGCGTTGGATGTTTCGGGCTCTAGTATTTCCTTCACTATTCTTAGATTTTGAGATACAATCATTGATACCACCAGTCGAATTGAAAAAAAAAAGCACCCTAAAAAGGAAAGCGATGGTCCGATAGTTAATTGGACAGTTTAGTCATAAAATACAACTACCTCCCAAGATGAACGTCGCCTGGCCAAATTGATCTTCAACCCCAGGTCCTAATACGAACGGACGAGCCAAGACATCTCAACCCTAACACAATGAAAATACGACAGCAAAGCCCACAGCACACGACCCCTACAAAGAAGTCCAAACTAGATCCGCTCTTAACCCCTGACACCTACAGATCTAAGAATTCCGTAGATCGAAAGGTCATTTCCCCAAAAGAGTGACATGCATTAGCCCGAGGCACTTGCTCACTTCACATTGCTTACATTACATCTAATCCCTTCATCAATTTCCAAAAATCGCCACCCCAATCTACTCTAGCGAAGGGTTTCCCGCACGTTGAGATTATTCATGTACCCACAACATCCACTTCAATGCAACCTTTCCCAGCCGAAGCAATATACAACCCATTATTGTACGTTGTGGCACTCGCTTAATTGCCACCTCATCTCGATTATAGATTATTCAGAGAAACGGTGATCAACGTCGACAACGACGTACTGAATTTGTCCGACAAAACAGTCCAATTCAAGAACTACACATTCTGCGTCAAGCATACCAGAGCAACATGCCATTGACCAGAAACTCCATTACAGGGCCAGGGATCCTTCAAATCGAATATAGAACAAGATCTCACCTAAGCACGGCCAGCTCTCGACGTAGAATCAGCAACAGAATTACCTGAGACGAGCCCAAGAAGCGGCTGGGAAGAAGGAAAAATTAATAAAAAGAAGAACGGGGGGAAGAAAAAGGGAAAAAAAAAAAAAAAAGAAAAGTTGAGCACGGAAGCACTGACAAGC
>NW_022475283.1:96047-257809 GCF_009193585.1 Aspergillus caelatus
AAAGGGAAAAAAAAAAAAATAAAAAAAAAAGAGAAAAGAAAAAAAAGTGTAATCGGTCGAGATCCATATAATGTGGAGCTTTCCCGTCTGGATATGAACGCTGATTGTGTCAAGTGGCCACAAATTTAAGTCTTTGGGTCATTAATATGCCCTGCCGCTGTCACGACCAAATCATGCAACTTGGATAGGTTAGCCTTGAGTCAGAGAAACCAATACGAGCATATTTCCCATGGGCCCATGAAGCGAGTTGGTGCATATTCCCGAGTCAGAGACGGCTTCGATCGTGGGAAAGCTGAGCTCGAACGGAAAGCATACCCGAATCTCACGATCGAGTTAAGCAGAGAGATCTAGATCGGTGTCCGTGTGTATGACTCGCATTTCTTCTGTACGAAGCTAGGCCCAACAGAAAGATACGAAGAGATACCCCCTCCCTAAACAAGGGTCAACCCTACCCAAAGCCCGTGTCGCCGTTCCATACCTCCAATCCAGAATATCCCAAACTTGGATGGGCCCAACAATCCTTCTCGAAAGCCACCTTATATTGAGCCTAAATTTCGGGAACCAAGAAAAAAGCTGACACGGACCCAAGTAGGCTAATAAAGGAACCCAGGGAATATAAACGGATTCTAGACCAGGCGATCCGGTTCCATGGAACCCTCGTTTCAGATATATCCCGTCGAAACGCGGCATACCATCCAGCGCTGCTACGGCTCTCGCCTCAGATTCAACGGATATCGGAACCCCCTGCAATCTCCGTTATAAACTCAATTTTAGTATAAAGGGTATATACATCACCACGCCAGATTCTGCGTGTGCTGTTCGAATAACCTCACGTTTTAGCGACTATCCGAGATTTGCATGAAGAGCTGGCCTCTGATTCTAGTCTCAACACCTTCCATCGTAATCCAGCAATGGTCCAACAGACATCGTCCGCCACAACAACAACAACATCATCATCATCATCATCATCATCCAGCCAAAGTACATACCAAGACCAACAACACAAAATGTCCAACAGACCCGATTCATTAAGAGCCTCACGCTCTATGAGCTATCCAACCGACAAACGAACAAAGACCAATCTACACATCCTAGTGGCCGAAGATGATCCCACAAATAGTACCATTCTGCGCAAGAGATTAGAAATGTCCGGACATACAGTATATCTGACGAGGGATGGGAAAGAGTGTGCATCTGTGTTTCGGGAGAAGGCGAATTGTTTTGATGCGGTGCTGATGGACTTACAAGTAAGCAACTCTTCGCTCGTATATACTAGAGATCAACGGGGCTAATGTGTGAGTAAACAGATGCCAGTAGTTGACGGCTTGACCGCAACAAAGATGATTCGGGAAAGTGAACAATCCTCTGCCAGGGGCGGAGCACTTAAGAATCGTGTACCGATATTAGTTGTTTCTTCGTCCTCGAAGGAGAAAGATCGACAAGTATACATCGATACTGGATTTGATGGGTGGATTATGAAGCCTGTTGGTTTGCATCGGATCGGTGATCTGTTGGATGGGGTCTATGAAAACGAACGTCGCAGCAATTATATCTACAGACCCGGGATGTGGGATGAAGGTGGCTGGTTTGAAGGGTGATTGACCGAATGAAGAGCTTGATGCTGCCGTTTGGTTATTCCAGGGGCATTGATTGACTCCTGGGATTATTGTCATGCCGTTACGATGAATGCTACTTGTATAATATACTCTGTCTGAACACACCATATCCTGTTCATGAGCACACAAGAACTATTTATATAACTTGGAGACCCTCTAAGCCACCTCTTTAACATTTTGTGCAGTAAGAATAGGATATAAGCCTGTATATACATCAAGACGACCAAGAGCGATCCTGCGGATGTCCGATGAGCAAACTAAAATACAACCGTAGCCCACCACGCAAATATATGCTACTTGAACCGAATCCAAAAATAGAAAAAGAAAAGGGGAAATCTAGAAACATACAATGAAACAAAGAAACCTAACTAATAAAATTCCGGTAAATCCCCGAAACTCGGAATATCATCACCACACTTGAAATCTGGAGCGTAAGCTTTCTTCGGCATATAGCCATTCTTCCAAGCCGTTTTGTAGCTCCACTGGGCAGCGGACTCCGTATGCCAGGTCCAATAAAACCAGCCCTGGGCTGTTCCAAAAGCAGACATCTGCGCCTCGGCATATGTTTGAAGGAACTTCTTGTAGCCGTCTGAGTAATCCGCAGGAGGGGCATTGGCGGAGGCACAGCTGCAGGTTGGTCCTGTGTCAGCGGTGGGACAGTAGACCGTTGAATCGCCTATAGCAAAGGTGCCCTCCCAGCGGGTGCCGCGACCGACGTTGTTGAGGTATTGGGCACAGTCGGTATCAGCCTGGGACCATTCGCCGCAGATGGTTGGGCCCCAGCTATTTTTTTTTTTGTCGTAGTTAGTAGCTGACTAGACATGGTCGTGATTTGAGTGTTGAGGGGGGGTTTAGTTGAACGTACCCTGCGCTTGTGGTGTTGATCTCTTTGATCATGTTGTACCAGTCATTACAGATGAGCTTTACGCGGTCCGTGTGATTAAGGACAATTTGTCCCGTGTTGAAGATGGTGTACTGATGAGTGTCCAGGAACATCCGGTCCGGCCGGTCCTTCAGCATTTTCTTCCATTTGCTCAAGTTCAAGAAGCCGTCGTGGACGGTGACATAGGCTGAAATACCGTTCTTCTGCACCAGCTTGGTGGCATCTGTCGTCCAATTTAATACGTCCTCAACCGGCAACGAGAGCATGAGTGGCTCATTGACGAGCCCGTAAATTGTAACAACATTCTTGTAGCGGGGTTGCGCGAAAAACTGCGAGATTTGGTTGTGGAAATCGAGAGAGCGCTGTCTGTTCAGTTGGCCGTCCGTACCATTCAACCAGCCGATGACTCCCTCGCGGCCGCTATGGTTCCAGCCATTTTGGCTACCCGCGATGCCATGCGGGTCCAAGTTAACGCGGAGCCCATACTTTCGGCAGTATTCAATGGCTCGCAAGAGGTACCTCCATGATATTTTTGCGACATACGGATCATCGTCATACGTCGTGACCGCCCAGTAGGAGAATTGGATGCGAACATGATCCAGTCCTGCATCCCTCATGTCTATAAAATCTTGTTCTGAAATAAAGTCGGCATAATGCTTTTCGATTGTCGAGGCAGCGGACGATCCGAGCTTTTTGCATAGTGTATACTCATCGATAATTCTGTCCTTGCTTGAGTAACTCTCGAATAGTGAAGGGACAATAAAGGGCTCGATTGACAGCCATCCTCCAAGATTCACACCGCGAATTGGCTGCGATCCGTACGGGAAGGATTCATTTAACGGGGGCACATTGTCGTTGGGTCTTGTTGAGTCGTCCCATGTTGAGTTTAGCCCCATGATAGGAAGGCCACCGACCGTCTCGTTGGTAAAAGTCAGGTTAAAGTCTCTAGTGTCGTACCACGTCCAGGGATCCAGTATTGATCCCTGAGCATATTCCTAGACATATTGGTTAGCAATGAGTCACAAATTTGCATGGAAGTAGACATACTGGAATGCTGTCATGGCTTAGCCCATCCAAGCTTGAGATATAAGGCGAGTCGCTGTTATCGACGGAAGAGCTTGAGCCTGATTTATCATCATCATCATCATGGCCATGTTTCTTAGACATAACGACAGCAACCGGAATAACAATAGCGAGCACGACGATCAGCACACCTATGACAATCCACCATTTCTTCCGCTTCCAGAATGGCGGTTGTGCATTGGAGTTCTCCATACTTCCATCCCAAATACCCTCCTTCCGCCATCTGGCCTCCATTGTTGGACCACCACCTCCGCGATGCCGAACCTCCATCTCTGGATGACCCTCTTCCAGATAAGCACCAGACACGATTCTGCCTTTCGACTGTCCTCGGGGAGTTTCCCCAGGGAATGGAGCAAGAGTCTGCGGTTCATCGCCAACAATAGGACGTTTGCGCTGACGCCTGCTCTCCATCCGACGTTGTTCTTCTGCCTGTGATCTTTCCCATTGGTCTTCCTCATCATAGTGGGAGCGGAGTTTGGCCAACGCATCAGCACTCAACAGATGGGATCCACTGTTCGTAGAATCACTGCTCTTATGCTTCATTGCTGCAGCGCCGCGTGCCCTTTCCCTTCGCCTCTGCCTTCGCGCCTCTCTATCTATGTCGCGGGGTCGTTCCCCTTGGCCTTCCCGACTGCGATGCCTCCGGTCCCTAACGCCCCGGGTAGGAGTACCACCGTCACCATAGGTTCCGTGCCTTCTGTATTCCTCCCCACCACGATTCCTACCTCTCCTGTTTGGCGATGCAATTGGCGATTCTCCCGCCCTAGACCTCTCTCTCCGTCTCCCCTCCACATCATGCGATCTAAGAGGTACCGCAGGGTCCTCCGTAGCAACATCATATTCGTTCAAATCATTATCATAGTCTCGAGATTCATGGCTTCGTATATCATGCTGGTAACCGTCACGCCTATATCGCCTTCGTTCACGGGGATGGTAATCGAAATCGTCATCGTCATCATCATCATCATCATCATAAACCTCGCGATAACGTCTGCTCGGATCCCGCTCGCCGCGATAGCGGTCCCGACTGCGCGAGTGACTCGGCATGCAATTCTAACTTTAACCGAAATGCGACAATCGCTCGATCTGTAAATTCGACAATGCGAATGCCGGGCGCCCCACTCGTTCACCGTAAAGCAGAAGCCCAGAACGTCATGAAATTCGCGTCGCAAGAGGAATGGATGGCGGGGGTGTGTCGAATGGTTAAATCAAGGAATGAGAGAAATTGAAATCATCGTTAAGAAATCGCACAAAGGGGGACTCGAGGAAATAATCGCCAATTATACATATGCGACGTGGGAAGCGCGACTCTATAGCCCAGACTTTAGTTGCCCGCGCTAAGACCCAAGTTTCTAAGGTGCCTCTCTTATCGCAGTAAACAAACTTAGCGACTAGAGAGCGCGTCGCTACCTAACATCGGAGCGAAAAACGGAGGCCCTTAGACCACTTATTAAAAAATGTAGAGCCCGGTAAGTGAGTCCTGGTTCATTTCAGCAGGGTTGTTTCAGTCTGGAAGCTGCATATTACTATCTAGTATGCTATTGTTCGGAAGATTTACCGATCGCGAGGGATGGTTTATTTCTGGACCCGACGGCCTGAGAGGCCAACCTCTTGGCGTTAGTGGAGAAGAAAAGTTGCGGAGCAACAAAAGCGGTGAATTTCAGATTAATAACTGCAAGACCATGTATCTGGTGGGAAGGAGAAGAGGATTGTGGCTGCCTGGTATCTTGGTTCATTTGATTAGTGGAGAAGAGTGACATTGAAGATTGAACCAGTTACCAAGGAAAGGTAGTTGATCACGAGCTCTATTACATGACCCCCCTGTTCCCTTCCATAACTATATGCGTATCAATGTCTATTCTGAAGTATTCACATTCAACGGAAATATAGTAGTAACATATGAACAAATCATTAATTACAAAGGAACTGTAATCATCCAAGCCAATTGAGATCCTGGTTGAAACTGAATAAAAAAAAAAAAAAAAGAAAAAAACCTAGAGAAATAAAGGAGAAAAGAAATATCTATGCAACCCCCTTCATATCTTTCAACCACTATGCACAGCATAACCACTGCCAATCCATGACCATCAGGAGGGGTATGTAAACGCCATCTAAACAATCAAAAGCACACAAGATAGGAAACAAGGTGTACATCCACAATAGGTTCGACATGCAGAATAGGAGCAAAGTCTCGCTGGTCAACTTAGTAATGATTATGATAATAAATTGGTCATATATGCACTTCCGTCTGTACAACTCCGCACCTAGACCAACACAAAAAGGGGAGAACGAAGATAGAGAATAGGTCTGCTCTTTGCTAAACCCACTAGAACGAAGAAGTCGAGGGAAATTAAAGAAGTAATATTTTCTCCCGCGGCCCAGGACTCATGACAGTGTTGGGGTCCGAAAATGTTGAAAGCATGAAGACACCAACTGCACAGTGATCAATTCACAGTGACCCTCTCGTGGCCATGTTGATGCTTTGGCAGGCACTTTTAAATGCAAGGGACCAGAGATGAGGACCAGCAGAATAGTCGGCCATGAGTCTTGCCGCTGGGGGTTTTCTTTTTTTGTGTATCGCCAAAATTTTCAGTAATGCTAATTTTTCATCTGACCTCGGAATCTCAAACGCGACGGCCAGAATTGCTAGGCGAGGCTTCGCGAGATATATTTGCATTAGACGCCACGGTGCGACCAATCTTAGTTGGGCCAGCCAGTGGTGCAACACGTCGGCGATCTGTTGAATGCTGTAAGAGGAGAATTCTATTTCGAGAGCCGATGCTTCTCCGGCTAGCTCAAGAGTAGAGCGCCGAAGGAAAGCAGGACGCGTTACGTCGCCCCTGCCGCTTGAATTGAGTCATGTCCTCCTCAGCTAATGATTTGTCTAGCTCCTTCTTTGCCCAGAACACCTGGTTCCTGTGGCTTTGGACTCCTGTCACGGCCCTTCTTCCGGCTCAGGAAGGCTAGCATGCCGCTGTTCGAGGATTTTCCTTTGATAGAACCAGCATCATAACCTTCGGCTGGGAGGGTCGAGCTTTGATCAGCCAATTCACTCCAACTGCCTGCTTCCTCAAGCACCATCTGCACACCACCACCTTTGCTTGTTTTCCGTGTTGCTCCCTTCGGACGACCCGGCACAGGAGTGGGGTTGGTTGGGGGAAGATGATTGGCCGCAGGGTTAGGCTGAGGATGGAATGGACGATGGAATTGTGGAGCTGGTGAAGGCGGCGGCTGTGGGTGGGAGGTGGGAGAGGTAGGAGCTTGGTTTGGGATAGAGTCTTGTTGATCCACGGTCTCACCGAGGGGTGACGGAGTTTCAGGCTGAGTCAATCGACTCACTGACCCATCATTGTTACGCAAGGGAGGCGAGTTCCTCGAAGAATCGGTCTGTGAATATTGTCGCGAGTGCGTTGAGCCAGCTGGGGGAAGGCAGTCTTCGGGATTCCTGGAGAATTGTCAGTAAATAGGACGGTTCGTTCTCGCGCACACTCCTCTTTTCACTCACTTCGACGCTGCAATAGCTTCCGCGGCATTTCTATGACTAGTTAGCGGATTTCACGTTTCATGCACACTATACGCTAGACAACATACCCTCGGAAAGTCACAGTCGTGTAATCAAATGGCTCAAACATAGTTTCAATCAGACGGTGAAGCTCATCTTCCCTGATTTCCTTCGCTGTAGCGTCTTCTCTTAATTCTGCTCGTGGCTTCTGTCGGCGAGCTCTGGCCTCGAGTGGTGCTTCCTCAAGAAGCAATTCCTCCAGATCATATGTGGCGTCAAAGTTGGTTTTATCACTAGAGGGTCTGAACACTGGTGGGACTTCCTTGTGCTCAAGCGCTACAAAGTCGAGTTCAGCGAAGAAGGGGTGAGTAATATAACTCTCCCAACTGGAGGCACCGATCCGTTTGCTTCGGTCCTTCTCCATGAGTGCACCCATCGCTCGCAAGCATGGAACCGAGACTGCCGGGTTAGTGACATAGTACTTCGGCTGAGCTTTTTTAATGTTTTCGCTCAGTACGTCCTGGCTACGACCTTCGAATGGTCGCTTTGAGTTTTGTTAGTGTTGATTCCAGGTTAAAGAACACGCTTCAACAAACCTTGTTGTAGATACACTCGTAGAATGTTACTCCCAGTGACCACCAGTCAACTTCACAATAGTATCCGCCGCCCTCGTATACTTCGGGCGCAAGATATGCTAGGGTCCCTGATTTACTGGTGAGAGGCTTTCCAGGGCGGAAGTCCGAGGCCACATTCTGCAGCAAAGACAATAGGTTAGTTTTCCATATTACCGTAATGCCCCGATTCAGATCGGCCCGGAGGATGACATACGAAATCAGCCAAGTGGACGTGTCCTTCAGAGTCCAATAGCACATTATCCGGCTTCACATCTCGATGAATAATGCCTTGCGAGTGGATATATTTCAGCGCACACCCGAGTTCGGCCATCCAAAAGCGCACGGCGTCTTCCGTAAAGCATTTCCTTGAGATGTGGAACCGCAGATCACCGCCATTCATCAGATCCACCACGATATAACTTCTCAAATATCAGCAACATGGCAAAGGGTGGAGGAGGAGGGGAATAACTGCGTGAAAGAACCGCTGCAAGACGCACATATATTCTATATCTTGGAAGCTGTATCTCAAGTTGCACAGGAATGGGTGGTTCAAATGCTCGAGCATTCTCCGTTCACGGATGATATTCCGTACACTTTCCGACCGAACCACTGCAGAAGAAATACATTAGTTAAGGCAAGATGAACAGGATCAACCTTGGGTTCGTACCTTCTTCTTTTCGGATGTATTTGAGCGCAAATGTCAACCCGGTGTCCTTTTTCTCCACGATACGAACCTTTCCGAAAGCACCTTTCCCGACCACGCGAAGTAACCGGAATTGGTTCAGGTTGACTGTTGCCCCCCTACGGTCAGCGTAATGTCCGAATCGAAACCGAAAACTGTTGTTGTCGGTTTCAATGGACGACTGGGCAACATAAACGTACTTTCATCGGTGGAGCACACCGGCTTCCCCTGCGAATTCCCCATTGAGAAAGTTGTGTGACAACAGAGGCTAGAAAGAGTTCGTCGGAGTAACTTCAGACCACATCCCACTCGAGCCTAGTAGTTATTGTATGCGTCGGCGTAGCACAAATTCGGCTTTATGTATTCGACTGTCTGTGGAATCGGAATGATAAGACAAGAGGGAGGCGAGTTTGAGCAAGGCGATGAAAAGACGGACCGGCCGAAATGACGAGGCGAGGTGAAGGGGCTGTATTAAGTAGAAAACAGACGCTGTCTAGTTAAATCAGACCTATGGTCCCCGAGACAGATGTGTTAGCCCGCAAACGAAGCATCGCCAAGTTATGCAGAGGCTGCTTCGCCCGAATGATACGGGGAAACGTGGGCGGAGGGGCTCGATTTCCAGATTTGCCAGGAAACAATATTTTGCAGGTAAAACGTACCCTCGGTAAGATGCAATGGCTTCGGAATTCAGAAAGATTGTTTAGACAGACACTGCTTCTAAAGCTCGGAAGTGAAGCAGGACGTGAGTGAGGCGGAGTGAAGACAGAGGAAAGGCGATTTTGGTGGATTGAAGCAAGACGACGTGAGAGAGAGAGCGGCAGCCCCTAAAACGGAGTAGTTTGATAGTTAGTAACCTTAAAGCCTTCCGTCAGAGAAAAAGCGAACGGGCCGTATGTTTTAGGTCGTGTTCTTTTCTTTTTCTCTATAATAATAAAATTATTATCTTTTTCTTATTCTTGTGAGAAATATAATTATTATTCCTTTGAGAATTCTAATATTTTGACTTTTGACCCTTGATAGATGAGGTTTAAAATCATCCGATAATATTATAAATCTATTTTCTTTGTGTTATGTTTCTGGAAAAGATAGAAAAGCAAAAACTTAAAGAACTACTAGATACGGGGAATTAACATGACCAGGCTCCTCTTCTTTTCTTTTTCCTTCCTTCCTTTTTTTTTTGCTTTTTTCTTTTATTATTCTTTTTATTTTTGTTTTTTTGTTCTTTCTTCTATTTCGTTTCTGACGCAGCGCAATGCAAGAAGACTAATAGTTCAAAGGGACGGAAGGAATACGATACGAAAATCAAATGGGGCCGAGGGCCAGGATTAAGCTATGGCTTAGCCTGCTCGGAAAAGTCCAATGAAAGAGTGGCAAAAATTTCCCAGGAGAAGGCGGTCTGAAAAAAGAGAGTCGTAATGGTTGCACTCCAGAGTGGGTTTTTTTTTTTTTCTTTTCTTTTCTTTTCTTTTTTTTTTTTGGGGAAGACTATCAGAACCTCAGTAGGAGCGAAGATAAAACAGGATGGTTAAGGTGAATTGGGAAAGGAAGAGCGATGCTAAAGGTTGAACTACTGGCTTAGTGGCGCCGTGATGGCCAGCCAGACGTCCAGGAGAAGTGCCGCATGGGCCCACGAGGGAAACACACCGTCGAAGGAGAAAGTGGGCGGCGTAAGGAGTAGAATGGATGTGCCGGTGGAGATGGTGACGGGGGCTTGCAGAAGGAAGACAAGATGACGAACTAACTAATACATAGAGGGGGAACTCCGATAGGATCACCTTTCATATAACTCTATAAAGTACCACCATAACTAAGCGTATATACGTACTGGTTAGTAGTGGTACTTAACATTGCCTGTCTATGGCAGATACAGAATTACCCCAAGGTGTGTACATACTCCCTTCGCTAGACATATGTCTCGGTATCTGGTCGTACAGAGATGCAAGCAAGGATCGATCTCGGCACCACCTCGTTAAAGAGCAAGTACAGAGTATCTGAAGCATTGCTGCTCTTGCGGTGATTTGGAATGGCGCACCTGACCACTGAGAGTAACCGTCTCTCCAGCAATATTTGTTATATTTGATCATAAAGTATATGATCGATTTCTCTCTTCGCCTCGTTAACTCTCCGTGCTTTCTAGAACAATGGAGTATATTCATTTGAGTTCTGATCGTCGGCCAATATGCAGAGTGTTATCTGTTCTCCCCAAGAGATCACTCACAAAGATCCCTTGCACACCATCCCCACACACACCCACAACATTCCCCGAACAGCCAGGACTGACCTGTCAACTTACTATCTGACATCTTCTCTCAGAATATGGCATAGCCGAGCACGTTGACAACCAGCCCCAAGGACTCAGAGAGAAAAATTTACCTAATTCCATATCCTAGGCGTGGCTTTGTCTCGTGGCCGCCACGTTTTTGATGGATTGCATAAGGGGAGTCTTGTGTGTCCATTGGGAATTGAGGGCTTCTCTCCCGAGTCCACCAGAAGGAGTATAGTCGAACATGATTGCTCTTTGTCTCCGTTCACAGGATTCTGTTCCCCGAAGGCCTACCGTCGTAGGACAAAGTACTCTCTCAACTCCCACGGCGAATTTTCCATTGGAACAGGCTGGGGTAATGCCAGCCGAAATGGAGGTGGGATATCCCTGTCGGTTACTAAAACATATCTTGCAGATCATTAGTACTGATTTCCTGAGTTACATGAGATCCTGGCTTGCTATCCTTCTTCATTTCTTTTTTTATACTTGTACTAGTCACAGTGACTACGGTACATACTCGGCTAACAGTTACCGAGAGAAAGGGAGAGGGGGAGAAAGAGGTACGAATAGATGAAAATCCGTGATGTATATTAAATTATATTTATTATTATTTTAATCTCGAGCATGGTCGCATATAGATAGAAAAGAAACCTTAACAAACTATGGGTAGACATAACACCGTGCCCTAATCCTTCCTTCTCCAATCCTGCATCCCCAGACGTGGATAGCCCCTACACAGAAATTCAAAAAGAAACCAAACACCACCAGAAGATTGTCACTAGGGAATAATATTACGATTAAATAATGAAAAAATAATAATAGAAGGAACGCATAGCTCCAGGGATCCGCTCTGGGATTGGAGCGGGGCCCGAAAATCCCCACCACCAAAGCGCCTTAGCTCTTTAGCCCATCGATGGTAGTGGACCCGCCATTTCGCTCCTCATCCAGTTTCGTCTCGCCAACGGTGCAGATCCTATTTTATCTAATTTGGCACTCCAGGCTCTGGACAAGACTAATTACTTTCGCGACGCCCACAGACGCAGGGGACCAGACAAATAAGGCTGCTTCTCCGACGCGAAGCGTCTTGGCTCTCCAGATGTCTCCAGTCCCGAATTGACGACGGGTTTGAGAAAAGCGCGAGAGGGTTTGATGCTGATCATTTCAGTGTCATTCGGTGAATCGCAATTTAAAATCCTTCTTTTCGGGCTTAGTATCTTACGGAGAGGGGGGGGCATGGGGGGCTCTATATTTAAACCCACTAGCTTTATGCATTGACATGCATAGTGAGAGTGGAAGTTCATAGACATGGGGCTTCGTGTTACATTTCTGACGTCTCATAAGCCTCCTGAATCTCAGCCGCTGGGGAAGGAAGATATGTAGAAGAGAGACAGAAAAATAGAAAAAGGAAGAAAGAAAGAAAGAAGCGGTGTCTTGTACAACGTTAAGATTTGCATTCTTTTCTGATTCTAATAGTTCTTCCTGACTTTCTAGAATTCGGTTCCATGCATGCAGCTCGCCTGCAGTAACCCTGTAAGGGGGTTTCGACGCCGATTGAACACTTCAGATCTGGTCTGGCCAGGCTGGATGAATGAACACCTCAGACATCTGACTAACCGACATTACAATCTACTCTCCTATCGACTAGTTTGCGAGGCGTATCCTTGATTTCAACCCGACCTTCTCGTTTGTCCTTTTTTCCCTTTGCCTTCGGAAAAGGAACCCAGAATGCCGGACTAAAGAAATCCCACACCAAACCGATCAAACCAGACCCTCTTTCTCTCTCTCTCTCTCCAGAAGGAAAAGAGACCTATCAAACCAGAAGTTACTCTGCAAGTTAATTTAGTTCAAACCATCTAGCCTTAAACTTGGTCTCTGCATCATAATCGATCATTGACCAATAAGAATTGGAGATTTTGGCTCTAGGTTTACCTTTTGAGTTGGGGATACTAGGTATGTGATATATCTCCTACATGATTCAGCCGTGGTATATGCGAAGTACGTAGTCACTTTTTGGATGTACAATGAAGAGATCCTTTCCAATCCTAAGAACTAAAGCAAAGACGAGTACGTGGCCTGGCAATGTTCAGTCACATGTAAGTACTAGACCGCTCCATGAGCGAACACTCCGATACCCCAGCGCGGTTTTAGTGTTCGCACTCTCAGATCGACAGATCAATCATGAGTCATGACAATAGACCATATCATACATTTCCCCATCAAACAAAATGCTTCAACAGCAGCTTCTCAGTAGAGCCCCAAATGAGATGGCTCTCGTGTGCGGTCAAGGCCGCCCCGTTATAGTAGGCCCTTTCCACTTCTTTGTTGCGCGTGAAGGTGGAATTGCCGTATAATAAATACCCAACTCAGGTCTGATACACTGGTGTTGACTAGCTATACACACCTGGAAGGATGGTAAGGTGATAAGGCGTGCCGTATGCACGATTCTCGATAAATTGCGCATTATGGTACATATTCTTTCTATGGCATTTGAATACCACTATGTGCCAGTGAACTGTGCGAAGATTTCCCTTTCATTTCTATCAAGGCTGAACGGTATAAGCTTCTCTATTGTCTGTGGGACTGCTATGAGGATTTTCTTTGCGTGGATCGGCTTCTGTCCCGACGGGGTTTGGACCAAGATACAACTGGAATTGTCCATCTCGCTGAGTCTGCACATGGCGCTGATGACCTTGCTCTTGTAAAGCACGTCGCGACCCAATTCTTTCTCTATTGCTATGTATAAAACGCTATTGTCATAGATGATGTCAACAGAGAACATCTTTTACATGTATAGCGTCAGCTTCAGGAGAAGTCATCGTTTGGGATAGTGTTTGGTTTTACGGCGATGAGTTCTCCGGTCGCGAAATCGACATTCTCAGACTGGTTCGTAACGGAGATCTTGTTTATCAGAAAAATGTTGAAGTGGGAGAAGTAGTCCATCAACACGCCTTTTTTTTTTTTTTTTTTTTGAGAAAGCTCATTACACCGTAATGGCATTGGAATTCCAGTAGCAGTGTCAAAGTAACTATTTGAACGACCTCCAAGTCTATCCTGTTTCTCGATGACAACGAAACTCTTGCCCAATTGCCGCAGGCGGATAGCGGCATCTGTGCCTGCTGATCCACCTCCTATGATGGCTACATCAATACCAAGTTGATCGAATGAGAGGAGGTCGTGTTATGAATCAGACTGAGTAATTTCAGCCACTGTACCAAGCAGGCACATAGCGGCGATTGATGCAAACACTTGAACGATGACGCACATGATATGCTTGAACCATTCCACAGAGCCACGTGTGGTCCGGGGTGCCTGTCGAGCGACTGGGGCTGAGATGGTCTTTATAGACCTAGGGTGTATCTCCAGCTCACATCGGTTAAGTAGGTATGGCAACGAGAAGTTGATACTTCACTTAAAAAGCTAAAGAGACCATTCGGATAATTTTGAACACTTGCTTTTCTTCTCCTCATTCTTCAGGTTGCGTATTTGGTTTCTGTTATTGTCCAGCCTGCTAATGTTGCATCGGTTTTCAATTCGCTGGCTTGGCTCGAAAGTCTGAACGCCAAAACTCGGGGGGCCAACAATCCCTCAAATGATATTCGGAGACTGGCTGTACGGAGAATAATGAAATGTCCATCAAAGTAGGTATATTTCCAGAAAGCACGTTTAAATCCTTTGGGCGCCAAAAAAAGCCCTAATAAAATCCCCGATATCCTTAAAGCAAGACTATAAGTTGGTCATACCCAACTACCCTATCCAATTGCTCCCCACCGTGAAATTGCCTCGTCTGTCTTACGCACCTTGTCCCGCGCCTGAACCCCCAAAAACGCTATCTGTCCATTTACCACCGTCTTCCGAAGACCGAATCTTCACCTCTGGATCCTCCCCGTTTCTCTGGCTGCCGGTTTCGGTCGCGTGAGCTAGAGTGTGATGCCTGTGTCCTCGGTCTATCAGAAGACTGGGGATTTGAATAGTTGTCTTCATCGGCAGCGGTCAACAACCGTGTGGATTGTTTAAGGTCGATGTTGCCACGTTCCCCTGTGAAGCGTGATTCCGCATCCCGACCGAAGAGGGCCATCATGTCGTTCATGGTAAGCTTGGCCGCAGCAGTCTTGCCCTCGATGGTGACATTAGCGAGCTCGCGCTTGCGCTCTTGAAGGCCAGTGATTCTCTCTTCAACAGTATCCTTTATGATAAGTTTGTAGATTTTGACATCGACAGTTTGGTTTAGCCGATGGACACGATCAATAGCTTGTTCCTCAACGAACTAAACAAATCATAGTCAGTCACAAATGTGGGCAGAAGTTTGTCAGAATTAGGTGAAGAACATACAGGATTCCAAAACGGCTCCAAGATAACCACCCGACTGGCCGCGGTAAGGTTCAGCCCCAGTGCGCCAGCTCGCAAACTACAAAGTAAGACTCTTGTCCCACTATTGTTCCTCAATTTGTTCAGACTAGCCTCTCGGAGGTCGTTTCGCATGCCACCATCATAACGTGCAAATCCAATGCCCGCGCGCTGAAGGAACGGTTCAATCTTGTCCAGCATTGACGTAAAGACTGAGAATACGATGAATTTGTGGTCTGCAGACTCTCGCCTAAGAATCTTCATGAGATGTCGGATCTTTGTTGAAGGAAGCACTTGATTGTCTTCATCGCCAGGATTAAGATAGATGTCGTCTTCATCTGATTCATTAACCTGTTTTCTGGCACCCATACGGTTGCGTGTTGGCGACTCAGGACCACCTTCATCGTCCGAATCAGTCTCAGAGTCTTCTGAGCCGAGCCAATCGCCACCTCCTTCAGCATCTTCATCATCCGACCCTCCAGCCTTTCCAAGATCTGGTACCATACGCTGGTTTTCGGGAACAAGCCACTCGCCATCGTCTTCTTCATCGTCGCTATCGACAACTACCTTTCTATTTCTTCGGGACCGTGCAAGTTGAACCTCTGGTCGCCGGTTGGAGGGTGATTCCGTAAGGTCAACAACGTCTTGCTCTGGATAACGCTTTTCCTTGCCGTTGTGATTACCGGCGAAATTAACGTTCAGATCTGTCTCACACTCACCGCATCTGCTAGCACCAGCTTTCGTCTCTTTCTGGCTTAACTCAGCTTGGCAGATGTCGCATTTCTTCGAGACAACACTGAGAGCACCGAAGAGATCCGCCATACTGTCTAGATCATCCTGTTTCCCGGCTGCAGGTTGACTTCCCGAGGTACCATTCTGCAGGAGAATGTCTTTGTCTTTAGCAAGGTCACTTTTCACCAAATCTGGATGGTTACAGGACTGTCGGAGACGCAACAACAGTACCAATGCACCGGCGTAGTCAAGTTTGGAGCCACCCATCATCTTTTCAAGGCTATTGTCGGTTCGCTGCTCGAGGCGCTTGTAGAAGTTCAGCTCACCCGGTGTGAACTCTGCTGAAACCTTGATCACCTCTCGCTTGACGATTTGGAAGCCAGATGGTTTTTTCTGCTCTCCGTCGGAAGCTGCTTCGTTAGGTTTGAGGTTGCTATTGAGCTTCAAGACATCCTTGGTGCGCCGCTTCATGAAAGCCTTCAGAACGACTTGTAAACGCTCGATCGCAAGAGCCCCGCGCCCATTGGCTAGAGGTTTAGTGATTTGTTCTTTCCAGGCTGCTAGATCGTTATAGGGTTTGATCCGGAGGAATTTGATCAAACTTTGCAACTCATCAAGATTATTTTGCATTGGAGTTCCGGTCAAGCACCATCGATACTCGGCATCTAAAGAGCAAGCAGATTGGGTTGCTTTTGCATTCCGGTTCTTGATAGTGTGGGCTTCATCCAAGATGATTCGGTACCAGTAGACGGAGAAGATGCCCGATTTCTTGTTTTTCTTGTCGATGGCACCGTGCTCAGATGTCAGAGTGCCATACGTCGTAATCACAACATCGTAATCTTCAAGATTGTCTGTCGCTTTTGTTCTAGTATTCCCATGGTAAACACATACACGAAGTCTATGGGAAGCCTCGACCTTGTCGGCGATTTCGGACTCCCACTGTTTGATTAATGCTAATGGAGCAACAACCAAAGTAGACTTGCTCAATCCGGGGGATAGCTTCGAATCATCTTTACCTCCATCGCCTTCGGGGTCAATGCCACTATCATCGTCTTCCTCAAAATTATTATTGATGCGCCGGCGCCCGTCTTTAGGTTTCCGGTTTGTGAGCATCAGGGTTATAGCTTGAACGGTCTTCCCAAGACCCATGTCGTCTGCGAGTATTCCACCCTTTGGAAGTACACCCTTGGTCTTGCTGTTGCCAATTTCCTTGTCCCGCATCCAGCTCACTCCCTCTCGTTGATGGGGCAGTAACTTGACTTTCAAGCCCTCCACCGTGCCATCATCTTCGTCTTCCTCTTCTTCTTCTTCCTCTTCTTCTTCTTCTTCACCATCTTCGTTTTTCGATTCAAGTTCTCCGGTGATATCGTGTTCATCCCGAGTGCTTGTTTGTTCTTCAATTTCTTCCCGATCGGCAGTATCCTCGCTGGATCGATCGGCCTCGGTCTCCGCGCGGCTCGCATCCGCGCTGGACTCATTAACAGTAACCCCTTGCAATTGAGCGGCTAGATCATCTATCTCGGAGCTTTCTTTATTCTCCTTATTTTGCTTCTCGGCCTTCTTGCTTTTACCCTTATTCTTCTTGTCCCTTTTCTTCTTATTCTTTGCTTTGGAATCTTGCTTTTCATCTTCGTCTTCAAAGGCTCCCTCTAGAAGAGCTTTGATGTTTTCGTTTGCCTTAGCTGTGTCAACATAACCGTTCACATCCATCGATCCGAAACCGGCATTGCGTGATCGAGAGCTGGGCGTGAAGCCGCCCTCGCCAGTCAAATCGACAAAGTTCCGCAGGTTCTTCGATGCGTTTGACACCTTAACCGCGGATGCTTTCGAAGCGAAGAAGGTTTTGGGGGCCCGTGGTGTGTTAAAGGTGAAATTTTCCGGACGTTTGATTGCGACAACATCGTTATCGACAGGGCGAGAAAACCGGGAATTGTTGTAGGCCGACGGACGAACGGGCTTAAAAGGATCGAAGGGCTCAGCGCGCCTGGGAGTTGAGACTGCAACACCTGGTGTCGTAGGGGGTCGGTAGCCATGGAAGGGTACACCTGGTCGTTGCTGCTGTTGAGGTCTATGGTGCTCTGGCCGAGGCCTGTTCTGTTTAGGGATGTTGAAAGGGTGATTGGTTTGATGGTTTTGAGGGCGCCCCCCGCCTAACGGTGATGGTTTTCCAAATTCTGGCTGATTGGTAATGTGACGGTGAGATTGTTCTTTCGGCTTCCCTGGGGTGATCGGATTCAACGGGTTTTCACTTTCTTTCGCCATCTTGAATAGTTGATGGAGGGGTTTCCTCTAAGGCGTCTTGGTAGGTAGGCTGCTGAGATAGTCTGAGGATATTATGCCGAATTATGTGAGATGAGAAAATAAGGTATCCTGTTTCACTGATGCTGGGTTTCCTCAAACATTTCTAGATCTGATCGTAGGGATGGCACAGTAGTTAGCATGACTCTTCAGGCCACCGGAGAATTTCCCCCCACTGTGGGGTTTTGTATTAGAATGACTTCATTCACATACCGCCATTAGATTTTAGAAAATCGCCCATGCCATAACAAAGGAGCTATAATTATTTCCAAGGCTCACCGAGTGGGGGTGGGGTTGCCAGAGAAGTTGATGTTGAGGCTGCAAATGTTGTTTAGTGCCGACATGCCACATTTATCGATAGCGCTAAACTCGCTAGTTTTGTTTGGATAGAACTTTTGCCCCGGCAACCAGCCGCCGTATTGAGTATACCCTCATTGCCTAATTCTTTGTCGTGTGGTTCAATGACAACGCAAGTGAATCTCCTACAAAGTTTCTCGAGGAAAGCTCAACGGTTATAGATACATCTAAAAGACCACTAGTTATTCTATCATTCCTCTTTTTCTAATATAGTGTAACCAACTGGGGAGACTATAGCAAACAAACATGGCTCCGATATTTATATATTTACGTTATCATTAGAGCATTTGAGTCTATTAGTTTAGTGGACGACCACACCGACAATCCCCATATTGCCAATCAGATCTCCCCAATGACTTCCTTTAAAATTTCCGGAACGATGGTACCTGCATCGCCTTGGAAGAACCAATCACCTGGTTTTAATCCTGAAGATCCTACATCGTTCCGATCCATATTGACCACCGCAACCCTAGCGCCTCTCGCCCTAGCCTTATCAACATAGCCTGCAGCAGGGTACACCCTGGAGCTTGTACCAATCACTAGTATCAGATCGATCGGACCAGACCTCATCCAGCTATCCACCATGTTGAGGGTTTGTGACGGCAAGCTCTCTCCAAACCATACCACCCCTGGTCGCAGAAGTCCATCTTTGCACTCTGGGCAATGTGGAAGGACATCAGAGCTCAGCGGAGCTAGCGGAACTCGGTCATCAGAAATATCAACTTCTTCACCTTCCGGTATCCCTAATGCATTGTATATAGACTTCGAAGCTTTTTCGCCCGTCTTATCGCCCGTCGATGGCTTGGGCTCTGGAACATTCTTCGGTATCGCGAGGGCAGGAACTATTGGATCGGTGAAGTCGTTCTCACGGGTGTAACTGCAGTAGAAAGACGTGCATTTAACGGTGAAGAGGGAACCGTGGAGAAGGTGAAGTTGGGATAATGGATGGTCTGCTCGTTGTGAGAGACCTATAGACAGATATTTCATTAGTGACCATGAGAAGTCAGCATAGGTAGTGTAATGAAGGTCAGGACTTGCCGTCGACGTTTTGCGACAAGGTAATGAAGTTTTTATTCCTCTTTGCGAGCTCTGCTAACGCATAATGTGCGCGATTCGGCTGTGCTTTCAGCGCCATATGTCTCCGATAGTTATAAAACTGCCACACAAGGTCTGGGTTGGCTTCGAATGCTTCGGGCGTCGCCAAATCAGTCGCATCGTAGGTTCTCCATAAACCCCCAGCTCCTCGAAAGGTAGGAAGCCCCGATGAGGCTGATATGCCAGCTCCCAGAAGTGCGAGTATACGTTTACGTCCTTTTAGGTACTCTGAAAATGACCTAAGGTCAGCTGCGGGGATGGCTGACGGAGCCATTGCGGGGTGTTGATAATGACTGCGATGGACGTTTTGTTGTACCGCGCAAAAGATGTACGAGAAAGGTAATAGAAACTGCAGGCTTAGATAGTGACTAATAGATATTCATAGGTGTAAAGATAAAAGGTAGAAACATGTACACGGATACTCAGGTTCGATAGGCAAAGAAAGTCGAGTATTGATTTTAATGCAATGTTGATGTTTAAATTATGACGTTGGCTCTGTCGGCAGTGCGTGGCATTTGAACCGTAAGCTGGTTCTGAGCTCTGACCTTTTGAAATTGTATTTATCTAAATACAGTAAATACCTCAATCTTTCTTTGGTCATTTCCAATAGGATCTCATGAAAATTGTATTTAAGTATGTACACTAAATAGTTCTCCATTCTGGAGCCTACCTTGATATTGGTTGAGGATTTAAAAGCGGTCTGACATACTTGTATATCGGTACTGCAACTATGGTTCGATTTGGTGTTTTGTCTTAACATAAATATTTTAATATTTGAAAAAGTATTGCAACTCATTCTCCGCTGTAATTATATTTCGGGGTACAACGAAAGGAGACAATATTAACTTTGCCAAATCTCTTCTTCTTCTACTTATTGTAAACCACAGCTCGCCCAACCTACCTGACTCGTAGTAAGCTTCCAGATGCCACTGACAGTGAGTTTGTAATTTAGTAAATTCGGCGCTTCTAGCTATCATAAATCGTCCTTATAGTCATAAACTTGATAATAAAAGCAAGGAATGGACCCATTAAGCCAACAGAACTAATGCTGTTCCTCAAGGGGAAGTGTCATATGAACTGCCTCCTGTGCATACCGCCGATTTTGATTATTCTTATCTGCGACAAACCGAGTGATATAGTCAGGCACTTCTGTTACTTTGTTCTCAGGACTTGGAACGGGCTCTCCAAATGTCTCCCAAACGGGCACAACACCGGTCCAGACACGGCTGGTGACCTCATCGTTCGTTGTATCCTTCTTTTCATCCGAAACACCACCGTCTCGGATCTTGCCACTACCATCGACGACTTTGACCTTGAGGATGACAGTAGAAGACATTTCTGCACTGTCTGGTGGCACTCGAGAATGCTCCCAGCGATCGGAGAGTACTGAGTTGGTGATTAATTCCATTGCGTAGAGCTTTTCAGCTTCGCCAGTCACTAATTTGGCATATCCGTGCAATACAGCGGACCGGTAGTTATAACTGTGTGAATTAGGCGTTAAGGAGAGGATTAACCCATCCACTCTGCTGGCAGCGACACAAATGGGCAATCCATCACCCTCAGAGTCCCGAGCCAGATTCATAATCCGTGAGCTGACATATCCATGAAGATAGCAGTCCAAGGGTTCGTCAATGCCGGCCGACGGGTAATCGAATGAGCCCATCTGCCCGATCATGGGCAAAATTGCGGGGAAAGGATCGGATGGCCCAGGGGAAAAAGACACATGGAGTACCTGGCTCGAATTGACGATGGTATGGATTGCCTTCAAGTCATAAGTGGCTAAAAGAGTCTTAGAGTGGCACCTAGCCGTGATTTTTCGTTCATGTAAGACTTACCTCGGTGTTTGTAGCGGTTGACAGTGTTGGAAGACCGCTTGGGATATGTCAGTGTTCGCCCCATATCGCAGAATAGAGTACGCGTCCTGTTTGTCTTGCCACACCAAGGAACTAGAGGAATGAGTTCGTACTCCGTGAATGATATCAGATGTGCTTTAAGTTCCCTTCCATCTAGCGTTTGAAAAGAATTTGGGCCATCGCCCAGATATGGCGTCTACTTATAACCATGCAAGCCATGTGCTTAGTATTCATTGCACTGGTCTGAGATAAGCTGTCGCTATGCTATTGACCATCGCAAACCGTCTCCATACTGGGGAGGTCCATGCGGGAGGGGATGTTAAATTGATCAATAATGATTGGCTGAGAACGCCGACAGTCTAGTATATAGAGGCCTAAGGCATCAAGGGACCCACCGGAAGGGCGTCGGAGCTTCTGACCGATCGGTGGGCGATAACTTTACCTGAACCAGATAAACCTGAATTCCAGGCTATCAGGAAACAGTTGCTTTCAAGGTGCGACCGTAAGCATGTCGACATGCAAATTGCTCACTCGCCAATGGCCTCGTTATCTACGTTGTCCCACGTCGCGTATATCTATCACAAGCTTCAACCGTACGGCGTTCCAGACACGACCAACCCTTCGTCGCGCATACGGTTCTATCTCCGCCGCGGAGCTTAAATTCGGTCAACCATTACACGAGACACACCCCCATATACTTAATCCAGGTGAACGTGTGTATATCTTATCGCCATACTAGGACATATGCGAGGAATTTAAGTGAGATATATTGACTCGGAATAAGTGACGCCCGGAATCACTGCGCTCGAGTATGCCCATCGTCGTTCACGACTCGCAAACCGACTCCCGAAATATGCTATCGCTGTGTTGAGCGCTGCGGAGGTTACATATCGCGCGTCCGGGATCTTCAATGAGTACCGGCAAGACTCCAACTTCTTCTACCTTACAGGTCCGTTGTCGTTGTATGATTCCATTGAGAGAATGGGCACTTATTGCTCTCACATTGAACAGGGTTTAACGAGCCTAATGCACTGGCTATAATCGGTGAGTACTTCATCCGCGAATACGACAATATCAGTGAGCTCATGGCTGTAGCAAATGATGGCTCCGGAGATAATCACATTTTCCATCTCTATGTACGAGAAAAGGACCCGAAAGCTGAGCTATGGGACGGAGCCCGGTCAGGCACGCGGGCTGCGATCGATGTCTTTAATGCTGATGAGGTAAAGCATACCTTACTTTCCATTCTCTCTTGGGACATGACTAATCTTGTGATTGTAGACAGGCGATATAGAACGCATTGGAGATATACTCCCTCGTATTCTGTCTGGTGCTACGGAGATCTATACAGACATCCCAGCCTTTAACCCAGGCAGATCATCCTTGCATCGGTATCTTTACGGGCCTACCAGCACATCTGAGCAGCTGAAGAAGGTCGTGGATCATAGTAAGGTCAGGCCTTTACGACATATCTTGAATGACATGAGGGTATTTAAGAGTGAGGATGAAGTCGTGCAAATGCGCCGAGTAGGGCAAGCTTCGGGAAGAGCTTTCACCGAATCCATGAGACAAACATTCACTAAAGAGAAGGATTTGACGTCCTTCCTGGAATATAATTTCAAAGTGAAGGGCTGTGATACGAGCGCCTTTGTGCCTGTTGTTGCGGGCGGTTCTGTATGTGTTGTATTATGATTAAACTGGGCAGAGTCTGATACCTCATAGAATGCTTTGAGCATCCATTACACGAGGAATGATGACGTTTTGAGGTAATGAATGAGTTCTCATCTTTTAACATTCGAAATTTGGGCTAACATATGACCATTTAGGGATGGAGATATGGTATTAGTCGATGGGGGTGGAGTACGTGCATGAATGTTCCTGTGGACTGCTACTCCTAGTACTTACCGCTTGATAGGAAACGGGCACTTACGTCTCTGACATCACGAGGACTTGGCCCGTTAATGGCGAGTTCTCCGGCCCTCAGCGCGACTTATACAATGCAGTTTTAAATGTACAACGCACCTGTGTGTCCCTTTGCAGGGAGAGTGCAAACGTTTCTTTGGACAAATTGCACACAATCGCAGAGAATGGCCTTCGAGATCAGCTCCAACAGCTCGGTTTTGATGTTTCAGGAAATGTAAGACCACCCTTTACTTTTGTCTCACCTAACATCGATAATGACGTTTATAGGCGATGGGCGTCTTGTTCCCTCACCATCTGGGTCACTATGTAGGACTGGACGTCCATGATTGCCCCGGTTATTCTCGAGGGTATAACTTGAAGGCGGGGCAATGCATTACAGTTGAGCCGTAAGTCATGGCCCAAGCAACTTTTTCTTTAGTCTTTAAGCTAATACCACCAAGCGGTATCTACGTCCCGGACAGTGACCGATGGCCGGAAAAGTTCCGCGGCATTGGTATCCGTATTGAAGACAGCGTGTGCGTTGGGGACGACAGTCCTATTGTGTTAACCACTGAGGCAGTTAAAGAGGTAAGATCCCATATCTAGATCAAAACTTCTGCGCCTGTGCCTCCTTATGGATCGAATTGCCGGACAATTGCAGTCCTATGCACCAAGAGCTAACATTGCGTGCTGCAGGTCGATGATATCGAGGCTCTTCGAGGATAAAGTAGGGAGCGCACTGGATAGATACCCACTGTATATGAATGTACTATAAAATATGAGAAGGGTTTACTTTGTGGTATGTGGAGAAACTGTAATAATATAAAAACGAAGGAGCATTCACGATTACTCCGCTCAATTTTCAGGTAATGAGGATGATGTGTTGTAATCACCTGAGTAAGGTTTGAAACCCCTCCGAAAGATTACGATGTGATACGCCGAACAACACAAGGGAATGAGATCACCACTTCAGATCGTGAGTTAGATGAGACAAAATCAGACAGGATAGTATCTATTTATTTCGGGCTTGAAAGAGGCTGAAGAATGTACTCTTCGAGAAAGTGCGCTTCAAGAAGAGGCGTTGAGAATGTTCTGTTTTGTATAAATGAAATTTGAATAGATGCGAATACTGGGTCGTACTTAGGTGAGGTTTTCATGCCTCGCGCGACGCCAGTGTTGGTTGTTGTCCGGCGCACTTCCCGGGAAGCCAAAACAAACTGCCCGTACCGTACGGGCTCCACTAACCTTCCCTGACACGCTTAGTCTTCTTCCACTTCCATCACTTACAGCCTCTTTTCACCTCGAACCTCCACTCCACCCTCCCAAGTCCCTTTGACCTGACCGTACCTGTTAATCACCTCCTCGAAGAGGAAACAGGTCTGCGTCTTGTCTTTGACCTTCAACTACCACGCTCCCTACCTCATTGCCAACTTATCGCGTGTGAACAATGGCGTCTTTGTGATTTAACCTTCGAGACGTGTAGTACATCGCGTGCTCGGCCTGGAGTACCCCTCTTTTGCAGGCGTCTTCGCCAACAGCTAACCAACTCTTACTCTGCTTTGTGTATTATTACCATATGGCAGCAGTATTTATACCCCCTTCGCCTCAGACCTCCCTGAACATGTCGAGTCGCCGACCACTCGCAAACGTGCCGAATGCTACTAACTCCCCCCATAGGGCAGGCCTCGTGCCTGCCAAACGCCCTCGAACCACAAATGCACCAGTCGATATCCCTT
Organism: Aspergillus caelatus; assembly: GCF_009193585.1. Lineage (NCBI taxonomy): Eukaryota > Fungi > Ascomycota > Eurotiomycetes > Eurotiales > Aspergillaceae > Aspergillus > Aspergillus caelatus. The sequence continues at coordinate 121,008 of NW_022475283.1, forward strand.
ACGGCCAGCCACCACCCAAGAAGCAGGTAATTGACGGGGTAGAAGGCGATAGTCGTTCACCAACCCGTACCAGACCTGCTACTTTCCAGAACGCAGATTCCAAGCTCTTCACACGTCGTACGAACAATACCCAACCAAGTGCTTTTGAGAGAAAACTGGTCGCTGTGAGGGATAAAGAAAGACAATCTCAGCTTAGAGGGACTCGGCACGAAAGACCATCGGCGGAAACCATTGATTCTATACGGCAATGGCAGAGGCATTATCGGAAGGCTTTCCCCCAATTTGTCTTTTATTTTGATAGTATTCCTGAGGATCTGCGCAGCAAATGCTCGCGACAAGTCCTTGCATTGGGAGCTGTAAGTCGATTTAGGATGTTCCCTGGGTATAGTGGCTAGGCTTTGGACTACCCTCATGAGAGGGAATGTCCTGAGGCCGTCACTGGACCCAATCATCCTGTCTACGGTTATTTCCATAATGCTAACAAAAATACGTAGCGTGAGGAGAAATTCTTTTCGCGTCTAGTAACACATGTTGTCACGTCGCGCCCTATCCCTCCAGAAACCGATGTGGCGAGCCCGGCAGAGATCAATACGGAATCGGTCGATCAAGTTGCTGGAGATGGCACCCTGCAGACGGTAAACCCGTCATTACTCGAGAAAAACCCTGATGCGCACCTACATATGTCGCTCAAGAATGACGCGCGGCGTGAGCATAGCAATATGGATGTCTTACATAGGGCTCGCCAGATGGGAATGAAAATATGGGCTATTGAGAAACTTCAACGGATGATTGCCACGATCAATGATGGAGACATTGGTGGTAATAGTGGCCATTCGACCCGAAACAGCCATGTCGGTGGTGGGCATTCTAGGGGTAGAGGCGAGGCAGACCTTTCGCAAGTTCTTCAGAATGAGCTTAACGGATCCTCTGACCGTAACCCTCTCTCCGTATTGAAGGATCTGGTCATGTTCAAAGGCCCATTTGTCTATGTTCATGATATGGATGAGAAGACAAGGCCTGTTATGGTTCGCGAGTATCCGAAAGTTGTAAGACGACAAGACGGTATCTGGCCACAATTCAGAAGTGCTCCGCTGGGGAAATGTCCCTTTATCGATGAACCTCCTACAAAGAAAGAGCTAGAAAGGCAGCGGGCGCGTCAACAAGAGAAGAAAAAGGCTGCTTCAAAGGTTGCCCCTATCCAAGAGGCTCAGGTTCAAAGAACAAATGTTACCAAATATGCTATTGAGAAAGCAACTGATCGCGTACCTAAAAAAGAGTATATCCCTCAAGATGTTGATGAGGAGGCTGTATCTCAGCCTAAACAGCCGGAAATGCAGGAGATGCAGCCAACCCGACCGTTATCCCCGAAGAAAAGCTCTGAAAGTTTTGTTCCTCCGCAGCTAAATCATGGTGGAGGATTTTATACTGGTGGTCGTGAACCCGCGGCGTCGGGCATGCAACCATCAAATATCACTTCTGCTATCCGTTCCCAGATGGTGTCCTCTACTGCCGCAGCGCCTGGTGCAAAAGCTGGCATAAGCAAAGAGGTCCATGAGCTAAAGAGAAAAGTCCTCGAAAAGAGCAATGGGGGATACTCTGCTGGCACGGGCCCTTCGTCGTACCGGACTACAGATGCTACGGCGGCGCTGAAGATGACGAAGACTCAGGGCAATCGGCAGGGCACGTTAGACCCGCCTGAGAAGCTTGGGAACGTCATTGAGGAGGAAACCACCCAATCGGAGAGCAATGATGCTGGAAAACGGCGAAACAGCATACGAAAAGGCACCTGTCAAAAGAAAAAGGAGAGAAGGAGGGACCCAAAACCAGGCTATTGCGAAAATTGCAGGGATAAGTTTGACGATTTCGAAGAGGTGAGCCGCTAATACAAAGGGTGAACGGAAGCGAGGTATTAACTTCTGTTGCAGCATGTTATGACAAGAAAACACCGCAAGTTCGCGACCAACAGCGCAAATTGGGCAGAACTAGACTCGCTACTCTTCCAGCTACAGCGCCCACTCAAGGATGAATATGAGTACGTTTAGCATTTTTTTTGCACTATGCTTAGGCTTCTACAAACCGAAACAAAGTATGCGTACAAAGCAACCCTGCTGGGTTCCCGGCCACGTTTAATCCGCTTCTTGCATTATTATCTTGGTTCTGTGACACTGAATAATGATGGTTATGCGGAAGCCACCTGAGCGCTTGGAATTTCGGGTCTCGATAGCAGTAGTGTATATGCATTTTGCCCTCATATCACTTGCTTTTGCGACCAGCGACGGCCATTGGCTGCCATTGGCTTCACGTCACTCATTCTCCATTTTTACACCCGTACTGGGTTTCCTTTTCCATCAACACTTTCTTGCAACTTTCTGTCTATTGTACCTTATTGTCGATTGCATTGATCACTTGGCCGGCGTCCTTGGATTGTCACCTGCATTATCCTTGTTGTCCTATGGACTTGATGACGAACAACAGCTAACGGCCTTGCCAGCGACCCTTCTGGAAACCATGACAACAAAGGGTAAAGAAGGAAAAAAAAAGAAGAAAACGGAAAAAAAAAAAAGTTTCTATAGGAGTGACTGGCGTGGAGATAGGTGACACGGAGTTTCTTTTTGAAAGCATTCACCATTTAGTACATGCATCGCATTGAGAGACGTCATGCTCTCTTGGAAGGAAATATTGCATTGGTATGCATTTGGTTCATTAATTTTTCGAACCTTCTTCTCTATACACCCTTTTCCTTTGTTCGTTTGTTGATTAAACTCATGGGTGGATGTGTTCATGGGGTTGCATGACTTAAGGCTCGAATGCCCTGGGTTGGGGGTGGAGTTTTCTTTTCTCGTGAGTATTGGTAGCTGGCATAGCCTAATACTTCTATTTAGTGCTCGACCAAGCTAGAACTGACCAAAAATGTTGGACTTATGCGGACCTCAGGTCCATGAATAAATTTACATTCTATTCAAGTTGATGCCTTGAGACCTGCGTACGTTCTGTAGTTTAAAGATCACAAAACATTCAAACCCTACGCTTCGAACAGCCTCGGCCAACCGTGAAACTCGGTCCGGAAGAAGTGGATTGTCCGGCGGAAGAATAAACGGAGTCTGCACGCACCAGCCAATCGGCACTGGGAATACGTCACCGAGCTTGACAAAGACCCAGCGAAAACTTAACCGTAGCCCTAACATCCGGCAGAAAGGAACAAAAGTCTGGGGATTCTGCGGACTACGCTGCATAAACCAGCACGTCTTTCTTTATATAAACTGCGGACCTCGGTGAAAGGAACCGCTGGAGAGGGATGTAAACATTCACATTGAAGACTTTTCATGTTTCTAATTGATCATTGAACCGCTACTTCTCAGAACAGGAGTACATACATGATATTACATAGAGTGGAGGCAAAAATCTTTGTTTTTTATAGTAACCCTTCTGACGGGTAGTGACGCCATTCGTCTTCTTTCCTCTCGTACACTTAATCGGCATTGGCCTTGCCGCCTTTGGGATCCATCCTTACTTTCCTTGCCTCTTTGTGAATTAGTTTCGATCTTGGACCTTCGCCCTTGTGTCAGTCTTCCGTCCTCAATTGACACATACCGGATTCCGCTTGTACAAATATTATTTGCTATCATGGCGTCTTCTAGAGTTGCAGCTCAATTGATGCTGCCGTTGCGGTCTGCCTCTAGGAGCCTTGTGTCTCGATCGACGCATACTTCCATGATTAGGCCTTTTTTGGCCGCTGTGAACAGTTCGATTAGTCGTGGCCCGTCGCAATGTGCTCATTCAGTTCGACACAGTTCTCATTCGCCGATGGGCGCTACGCCGACGAATCCCAGGAAGAAGGTGACGTTGCAGACATTACGGAATCTACACAAAAAGGGAGAGCCGATTACCATGCTTACTGCCCATGACTTTCCGAGTGGGTATGTTGCGGAGGCTGCTGGGATGGAGATGATTCTGGTTGGGGACAGCTTGGCTATGGTGGCCCTGGGTATGGAGGATACTAGTGAAGTGGTTATGGAAGAGATGCTGCTGCATTGCAGGAGTGTGGCGCGGGCTGCTAAGAGTGCTTTCACGGTTCGTGATTTGGGATCTCCCATCAAGGCTTCGTTATTGACTGACAGTTTTGTGTGGCTATTTAGATCGCCGATCTTCCCATGGGTTCGTATGAGGTGTCGCCAGAGCAGGGTCTTCAATCGGCTATTCGGATCATCAAGGAGGGACGTATGCAGGGTATTAAGCTTGAAGGGGGTGCGGAGATGGCGCCGACAATCAAACGCATTACGCAGGCCGGAATCCCCGTTGTCGGTCACATTGGCCTCACTCCTCAACGCCAGAATGCACTTGGGGGGTTCAGAGTTCAAGGAAAATCTACTGCCGGGGCTCTCAAACTGCTGAAAGATGCCATGGCTGTGCAGGAAGCTGGTGCCTTCATGATAGTTCTAGAGGCTGTGCCTGCTGAGATTGCTGCAATTATTACGAAGAAGCTTCGCGTCCCAACAATTGGTATCGGTGCCGGCAATGGCTGCTCCGGACAAGTTCTGGTTCAGATTGATATGACCGGCAATTTCCCTCCTGGCCGATTCCTCCCAAAGTTTGTTAAAAAGTACGCCGACGTCTGGGGTGAAGCATTCAAAGGTATCCAGCAATATCGGGAGGAAGTAAAATCCCGGGCGTATCCTTCGGAAGAGTACACCTATCCCATTCCCAAGGAGGAGCTGGCGGAGTTTGAAAAAAAGGTTGACAAGCTGGATCAATAAATCATGATCCTACCTTCGTTTCTGTCTACTTTTGGATTATGTTCTTGCATTTGTTCCTCATGTTGAAGCATCCTAGCTTGCATTTCTCATGTCCGGCATGGTTTTTGTGATACCTCATCAATATTGTCATGATTGTTTGGTTGTGGGAGAACCCAGCTGGCTGTTCTCTATGTTCTCGCTCAATTTTCGAAAAGCTTCAATGCCAGTCAGCTTTATTTTGCATAAAATGTGTTTGTTGGATTAGATATATCTGTAATCCAGTGAGTTGGCAAGAACCATTACAACTCGTCACCCAAACGCAGGCGTCATGGAGTAGGAGACAATCAACTGATCATCAACCTTAAAACACTGTTACAAACCAAGTTAGCCAACGAAAAAGCCATCGAAGATAAAATAACGATTCAAAACAAAGAACATCGTATACTTACTCTCCACAAGCCCCCGACACCCTCATCCAGCCCCGGCGCAAAGACGCTATTAATATAACAGAAAACAGAGTCCGTCTCCTTGCAATCTAACTTCTTTCTGAGGAACTTGACAACAGTCTCAAATTTCTGGGAGGCACTGATCTTGAAAACCTTGTTTTTCAGTATGGGTGCTGAAGCCAGAGGTTGGAAGCGGACAGTAACTGTTAAGAGTGTTAGAGGTGGCTAAACTCGTTTACAAAGCCTTGGTATAGCAGTAGATAGAAATTTCAAAAAGACAGGTAAAACCCAAGTATTATAAGATCATTGATTGCAGAAAGAGAAGAGTTATGCTTATCAACTGGGCTACGCTTACCTTTCCCCTTATCAACGGCCTCGGCATCTGCCAGCGCTTGATGGGCATCACGCGGTAGGCTGGTTAGCACGACCGAAGCGGACATGGTCAGGGGCATATCTGCCCCATGCTCATCATCTGGAATTGGGGCATTCTTATTATTGGATGTTGAGTCTGAGCTTTGCTTCCGACTGGCTGGTCGATGGCTCAGACTCGCTCGCGAACCGGCGGACAAATTCTGGGTCAGTCTTGGGGAGTCCTGAGAGGGGTGTTGGGAAGATGAGGGGTCCATTTTGATGAAAAGCTAAGGACAAGGACGGACCACAGGTCGAATTGATTAGTGGAGCCTTCCGTCAAAAACGGTAGAATACGGAAGGGGAAGGTGAAATAGAAGGCGATACAGTAGCGGTGACGGCGATAAATGTTGATGTTGTCTCAATGGGGACCCAAATGACGTCGGACGCCTCAGGCAATTATCACTCGGATTGGTCCAATTAAAGCACGACAACGGTGATGTCCTGCGGAGTCAACCCTAAAAGAGATCCATCGACTGTTTCGCAGCCTGCAGATCATTAGCTGGATTCCCTTCAATAATACTGTCACTCCCCACCACTAGTGCTTTTTGGTATACGCTATTCATTCCTACCATGGATAAGCCCTATTTGGTTTGGTTTTCCAACCAATACAGTCTGCAGTCCAAACAGGTACTGTTAGTATCATGATAGTGCTCCGAGTTGGATAGTAATTGGACTTTTACCCAAACCTAGTAAGGTTTCTACGGGTGACTGACTGTTGGCCTTAATTGACGCGGTCTCGGGCTATACGCATAGCGAAATCTACCCGATTTACTCGCCAGATGACTTTGCTACCTGATCGTCTGCAGGCGACATGATGCAGGCATATGCTTAGTGCCTTAGGTACGCTACATACGATGCTGTACAGAAGAACGTGCTGAGTCATTGGCGGTCGGCGGCGTGGCACATGACCGGCGGCGAGTGACTGACCAATTTTCGGCCTGCGGGTCCAGGCATTCATGGTGCCATCATCGATCAACCACTCATACTACTTAACAAGTACCGCTGCCACTCTGCGCTTTCAGTCTCCCCTCCTTAAATACACCCTCTGTCTGTGCTTTCTCTGACCGCGTGCTCATATATTTCTCTTCCATCACCACTTCCTCATACCCCCTTTTCTTGCCGGTCTCAACTTATACTGTCGACCAAGTCCTACATCTCCCATTCTATCTGCCCCGCTCGTTCATTTACTTCCCCGCGTCAACCTTGCGGACTATTTCGATCACGACAGCCTTGAACAATTCGATATTGAAACCTTAGCTACGCGCTTACAGGGCCGTCAACTTCTAGATTGCGTCAATTCGACCAGTAATCCTTTCAAAATGAGTAGCCCAAAGCGGAGAATCGAGACCGATGTGAGTCGCTTAGGGCGCATAAGGCGTTACAGTTCAGCAAGGAAGGATAGCTAACATATGCATTTCCCCCTTCAATATAGGTCATGAAGTATGCTGTTATGCTTCCAAATGATTTCTGTTGTTCCACAACTAACTCTTGAGCAGGATGTACGCGTTCCTTCCGATCTTATTTCTTATCACCTCCCCTCCGCGCAGTCCTGACGAATAACCACATACATCACAAAGAAGACGAAGGCAAAGATTATAGATTTTGGTGTGCTGATGGTTTCTTAGGTTGATGAGTGACTATGAGGTGACCCTAGTCAATGATAATAGTAAGCGTCTCTTGTGTTATGCCACCGGATTTCCCTAGGCTAACTATTGCATTTAGTGTATGTCCCGCTATTCTCCTGAGATCGAGCTCTAGGGCCTAGTTGTTTACATTAGGGCTTTGACAGGCAAGAATTCTATGTCCGCTTCAAGGGTCCTGAGGAAAGTAGGTATATGTATACCCTTGCGCCTATGTCCATTTACTTACAGCGACACAGCACCTTTCTCCGGTGGCCACTGGAAGATTCACGTCGAGTTACCCGACCAATACCCCTACAAGAGCCCTAGTATCGGGTTCGTAAATCGGATCTTCCACCCCAACATCGATGAGCTGTAAGACACTTTCCACGTTCCTCAAAAGGCAGACACTAATCTTTATTTTCTAGTTCCGGATCAGTTTGCCTGGATGTTATCAACCAAACATGGTCACCAATGTACGACATGATCAACATCTTCGAGGTCTTCCTTCCACAACTCCTGCGCTATCCAAACCCATCGGACCCATTAAACGGTGAAGCTGCCGCAATGCTGATGAGGGAACCTAAGAGTTACGAGGCCAAGGTGAAGGGTAAGTTATCCACCGAAAACATTGGACATGCGTCATGTACTCATAATCACAGAATATGTGGCAAAGTATGCTAGCAAAGAGGCCGTGGATGATGCTGGAGAAGACACAGAATCCGAAGATGAACTAAGTTCCGCGGGCAGCTACGAATCCGGCGGGGAAGAACCAGCTGGTACGATGGACGACGTATAAATGAATCCGCTCTCTCTATCTCCTCTTCCACATTTATGTCTGCGTGAGGGTATTCCTGAATTCGGCATTTGACATTGTGAGCGTGATTACCTCGCATCGGCATTGTCATTTCTTGTTCGACTATTCACTATTTCATGGGGTTCAGGGTCATGGCGTTTTCAGGGTCGGGGTCTGACATTCATGGCGCAACTGAATACGGCGACTGCAAAGACTGAGTCGAAGATTGGACCGATGAACAACGCATCGCTGAACTCTGGGTGTCGATGAACCATCTGCAGTCCGGAAATCTCCCCTTTTTCCCAATCTACTTAAATACAACGATTGTGCTATTCTGGCTGTTTTTTGCAGACGTTTGCGCGCCCGGATTGTGCATATCATCTCAGAAATATCTGTTTGTGCTGTCCATATGCTTCTTCGAGTTTATAGCAAATAATATAACATGACTCTATCATAGGAAATTTTATTTATCACCTTCGTAGTAGTGTGACACGGGAGGTTTCATAGCCAAAAGAATCAACAAAAGAGGGAATTCACATATTCACACCAATGAAAGATCGTGCATGTGTTGTTGTATGTAAACGAAACGTAAAGAGCAAGTGAGAAACAAACATAAACCAAAGCAAAGAAACAGACCATACAAAAGAAACAGAAAATACAGTCAGGGTATTAGAACAGAATCTCTAGGGCGAAGGGTGGCAGGGAAGAAATGGAAAAGAAAGGAAAGAAACAAAGACACGGCGGCCGTGCATGACAAGAAGAAAGAGGGGAAGACATCGACCATCGACCGGCGACCTATGCGAGAGAAGAACGAAAATAACGAATAAAATCCCCCAGAATTCAACCGTCATATCGACCCTTGTCAAATCCGAACTAAGTAACCTTCAGAACACCAAACACATCGCGGGCATTATCGTCGAGCTGCTGCGATTTCCCCTTGCGCGGATTTATGACCACCTCACCCCAGTGTTTTGGAACGGCGCCTGGCTTCGGAGAGCCAGGCTTCTGGGCGGAAGATCCGGCCTCTGATGCTGGGGGAGTGGTGGTTACTCTTACGGGTACATCGTCTTTTGTACCGGCTCGAGAGGAAGCTGGGGACACGGGACCATGGAGAGTCGCTCGGGGTTGTAGATGAGGTTGGGGCTGGAGGGACCAGATATCGATGACGGAACTGCATTGTTTCGTATAGTTAGTATTATAGTGCGCAAGTTACCGTCTGTCTGCTGGCGTTGTATCCATCAAGGAAGAAGCCGACTTACTCCGACGTCCGTTGGCAGATAGCTTCGAGCGCTTCTCGTTCACGCTTCAAGTATCCAGTATCCGGGTGGTTGCCTTGGGTAGAATTGTTTAACGCGCCATATCCATAGCCAGGCTGATAGATATCATCGTCGAGGAGACGTTGGGAAGACTCAGACTGTAAGCGCATTAGTTAGCGATGAAGAGGAGTTGCGACCAGCCCAGCCACCACCATATCGCATGATCTATCGTTCGAAGCTTCAAGTCTTTCTCAGACTTACATCCTGACTGTCCCGGCGACCAACCCCCAGACACGAAGCACAGACACCCATTTATACCAATATCGACGGGGCTCGGTTGAGAAACGAAGGGGCACGAGACATCCAAGACCGGGAAGCGCTTGAGGGGGGTTACGGGAGGGCGATGGCTTTCAATTGAGACCGGCGGGCAAAGCGCGAGGAAGATTAACAGGGTTGATAAAAGAGTGGAATGCTGAAGTCAGAAGTGCAGCGACGGCACCAACCGGTGATGCTGAAGTGGATAATAGTAATCGGAGAATTTTCCTTGATTTATTAATTTTTATCTTTGTTGGAGAAACTGCGAATGACTTGAATCAATGGGATTGCGGAAGTTCCCTTGGCCGGTCGGGTGGATTCGATAACGTTGGTCCGTGCGTTCCCGATGTCATTTGCCTTGCCTTTTCCGTTCATTTCTTCTGCCTCTCCATTCCACTGTAACCTTATACTGCAGAGTAATATACTCTTTAGGCATCGGGCATTGTCAACCATGTGGGCCACACATTCATTTTTTCTTTTTTTTTCAAAAAGGGAGAGTTATCTCATTGACAGCAAGAGTTTGGCATTCTTGGCTTCATCAATTGGTGTTATTTCCTCTGCCATGGTTCACTGAATAAAGACGAAACTACGTACTAGTTCAACAAATATATACTAGTAGTACTCTTCTAACTCTAAGTTCAATACGACCTGTGTGGGGTATGATTGGTAGACACAGGAAGGGATCTTCATTCAAGGATCTGTCATAGGACAAATGGGCGAGGATCCCCTGGGCAATGGAATTCAATGGATACTACAACAAACCCCGCAGTATAGACAACCTGACCCCCCTCATCCATGATGAATAATTAACATCAGCATCGTCTTTCCATCTTCTGATATCACCAAACAATCATTATCATTCTTACCACTTACTTGATAACCCAGTATTTTCTAACGTCCTCTGACAACCATGCCCGGACGTCTAGAAGGTAAAGTCGCTATCATAACAGGCTCCGGCTCCGGCTTCGGCCACGGTATCGCAAAGAAGTTCGTCGAAGAAGGCGCCAAAGTCATCGTCGCAGAGATATCCAAAGAAAACGGCGAAAAGGCCGCAGCTGAGCTTAACAGCAAGTTCGTCTTCGCAGACGTAACAAGCCGAGAATCCTGGCAAACATTACTCCAGACAACCCTGGACACATACGGCCAGCTGGACATCGTAGTCAACAATGCTGGGGCAACCTATTCCAATAAGCCCACAGGCCAGGTCACAGACGCCGACTTTGACCTGTGCATGAGCGTCAATGTGAAGTCGGTCTACCTCTCGGCCAACGTCATCGTACCGTATTTCGAACAGAATAACCGTCCCGGATGCTTTGTTCAGGTTTCTTCTACCGCTGCGCTTCGGCCGCGCCCAGGCTTGACTTGGTATAATGCTTCCAAGGCGGCGGTTAGTATTGCTACCAAGACCATGGCTGTTGAGTATGGGCCGAAAAAGATCCGATTCAATTGCGTTTGTCCAGTTGTTGGGAGTACCGGAATGTAAGCATCATCTGTTTTGCTGTGCTTTCATGCGCCGGAGGTACATGTTACTCATGGGGTTGTTCAATACAGGACACATCTGTTTCTTGGAAAACCAGATACGGAGGAAAACCGGGCGGCGTTTGTATCTACGGTCCCGTTAGGGCGTCCTAGTACTCCGGCGGATGTTGCCAATGCCTGCAGCTTTCTTGCAAGCGATGAGGCGGAGTTTATCACCGGGGTGGACTTAGAGGTAAGTGGACTGGGTGCTTAACATCTTGTTTGATCAGTACTAATATTTCCATGTAGGTCGACGGCGGTCGCTGTGTCTAGTGATCATCTCTAGGGAATTGGTAGGATTATTATATGTGCAAGCGACGATGGAACGATTGAGGATCCAGATACTTCTCAAGCACGTTAATGAAACTACAATTTAACCCAACCATGTAGTACAAACATGTCCTACATTAGTACGTCGCTGTCCAAAAAACTAGCAGCATTAGCATAATCACTCCTACTAGCATACACCTACCACATAATAACGCAAAATCCTACTCAGCATTCCTGAAATAAAGAAAGTATCACGCTTTTATAGGTAGATTGATATAGTTCCTTTAGTTTAGTAGAGAGAAGTGGAACCTCCGGGCCGTGGCCGCACCACCACAAACTCCGTGGAAACAACCCCTCCGCCATTTTCCAATCTCATCCAATTTTCTCAAAAGCACCTAGACGACACTAGACCATTACTCCTTCACCAAAGACCGAATCCAGCCTACCACCAAATACCCCGAAACAAAATCCTCACTTTAACGACTGCGACTAATTGATACATATACATATTCGAGATGTTCGACCTGCCGAACGCGAAACGGTACGTCCAGAGTCTGCCTTTCATCCCAAGGAGCTGAAACCTAACCCCCGCATACTCATCAAAACGAATTACCAGCTAACATAGTATATCGGACCAGCGTTCGGCGCAATGAAATTCTGTCTCCGTCGTCATCACGGTCTCCCTCGCCTCAGCCTGAAGATACCCTTACCAATGGGTATGAGCGACTAGGTGCATTGTTGAACCTTGATTCCTTGATTCAGCCCGAACAACAACCGGAACAACCGGATGCCCAAGCCACTAATGTAAAAGACGAGGAAGAAGAGGAGCAAGAATTCGAGTTCCGACTTTTCAGCGCGCCGGTTCGGGACTCTACTGCTGCTGCTACGCAAGATGCAGGCTCCGCTGCTACAGAGGAAAAGAAGAATGACGTCGGGGCGGCAGGGATGCAGAAGTTGCGGATTCGATTACGATCTCCGACGCCCGGAGCTAGGGGTCCTGATGATGGGGGGTTCGTGAAGCCGTTTCGTGGATGGGATTATTACTTTTCTACTCCAGGGTTGCTTTCTGGGTCGAAGGAGGATGATCCGAAGCTTACACTGAGGAGGAAGCAATTTGAAGAGGTCGCTGTTAGTGGAGAGCAAATGGGGGAGTGGGCGAAGGTTCCTTGGGTATGTTGCCCCTCTTACATCTTTAGTGCGATGCGCTATAAGTGGCAATTGGTTGACGCTTAGGCTAATTACGGATATCTCAGCCTGGATGTCACTTACCGTGGCGTGTGATTCATTGGAAAAGACACCAGACGAAACTGCCTCGAGAGGACACTAGTACCGCTGTGTTCATCGCCGGGCCTCAGATCAGAGACCCTAAGTCTCGGAAGAAGCCGGGCAAAAAGCGACGGCTCCAGCTTCGCAAGCGCCTGGCAGTGGCGGAGCGGGCAAAGGAAACGGACGCTGAGAAACGGAATCGCAAGAACCGGGAGAAGAAGATTAAGCGGAGACAGAAGGCAAGAGAAATGAAAGCGGCGGCGGCGGCCTCGGGACAAAGCCAGGATACACTCGCTATTGAAGAGGATGATGCTTCATCGCAGGGAAGTGATTGATGTAATCCCAGTGATGTGCTTCGCAATGGTCTTTGCTATAGGTCACAATACCCTTGTTTGAATCGGGCGTTGAACATGAGATGAATGGTTTTCTTATTCCATTTAACACTAAGTCACCATGAAGGCGCAGTTCGGTTCAAGAACTACCATGAAGGATAATGATGATCGGCACAAGGCCTGTATTACAAACATTTTTCAGTGAAACCAGGATCTGAAGAAGAAACCGGGGGTATTATACGAGTGACACGGCCGACAAACATGGGTACAGGACCAAAGACACAAATAATGCTGGGGTATGAGAGGTGAAACGGAACAAGACTGAAACAGAATTGAAGAACGAGTGGCTTATTTCGCTTCGGCTGTATATGATGGTCAGCATGGTCTGGCTAGTGCCGCATTATACAAACTCACGTTTGGCGGGCTCAGGAGCCGTTCCAACAGCCAAGCCGGCAGTTGGCTGGGCAGCCGGGGTCTCTGCAGGAGCGGCAGATTCCGTTGTCTCTATGGGCGGAATCTGGGGCAATGGTGTTGGAGTAGGTACTTCATGATCATTGTGTTGCCCTTGCTCTGGTATCGAGGTACCCGGAGAGATGCCAGGCGTCGATTGTGGCGGGCCCGTAGCTGTAGGAGCTGCATCTGCATCATTAGCCTTCTATCACGGAACGGAGTAACAGGGTCTATACGATATGACATACCCTGCGATTCTGTGGCCGGGGCTTCATGGGTGGTAGTTGCTTCGGTGGTAGCTGCGCCAGCGCCAGCGGCAATGGTATCTTCTGGTTTTTGCTCCGCGGCCTGGGCGTTGTTCTTATCACCCTTCTTCTTTCTCTTGAAGATAGATTTAAGGCTCTCCTTAATCTGTTTGAAGGTGTTCAATGCTGTGCGCTCCAGTTAGAATAACAATGTCATGTTCACAAAGCACATACTCCCTGAAACTTACGAACTCCACCCATTGTGACGATTTAAACGAGTTGATAGGGTGATTAGTCAAGTTATATAGAATAAGACGGACGACAGTATAACTGCACGCACGGTAATGGCGAGACAGGCACTGGAGGATCGGTGGAAGGGGACGTAGGATTATAAGGAAGACAAAGATGATGGGAAGGATAATAAAAGAGGAGAGGAGAAGGGGAAGCAGCTAAGAAATAAGAGATGGAATAATAAGCGTCAGGAATCAACTAATAAAGTAACTGTGATGGACTCCCCCCACGTGACGCTGCACCGGAGTCCGTGATCATGGATCCTTTTTCGTCCTTTCCCATTTTTCCCTTCCCTTTTCTTCTTTTGGTCTGGTCCAGCTGTGATTCAAACTGGGGGGGGGGGGACGTTCGCTTCTCTCCTTTCTGCTACTTCATTTGCCGACTGCATCATCTCCACGATAGAAGACCACGCCCGCCCCACTCCGTTTGCGATTTAACCCCTCTGTTTCATTTGTGGTGATTGTTCTAGTCCTACAGACTGCAGTTCTCTGGTGTCGATCATCTATTTTAGAGTGGCTGTGTTGGAGCTAATCAAGCCCAACGTTCTCCCGAAAGAGACCCGGCCAGATTACGAGTCAAGACGTTCGTCAGACATGTTGTTTCAAATGATTAATTTCCTGTCCGACGGGGGGAGTCCCTTGAATCCTTGTATCACTTATTCAGATGAGGTATCGGATCACTGTAAAATGAGATGTCAGAATATCCAATTTATTGGCGACAATTACTCCCCTTTGGTCCTTGGGTTGATATGAATCGATAGTATAGCTAGTCTCGGCGCTTATTTAGTTGGCTCCATTGTCCTTATTATAAAATTGTGGGGTTCCCGAGAGGAGCTTAGCTAGTCCTAATTAAATTCCGTTTAAGGGGATCGGTATCGACTCCGTAATAAAAGTACTGCCTGATGAAGTCGGGGACTTTCCTATGGTCATTTTTTCTGGTCTTAATCCTGCATGTCAGGGGTTGCTCCTGATCGATTCAATGTAATTATAATACCGATCTTTGTATGGGGTGCGTATACTAGCCGACGTCGATTACAAGTTCACATACTAATCTATCTCCTATGGCCTGAGGTGGCCAACTGACCATATAGAAGTGCAATTTTAAAAGCACTCGCCGGTACTCCACAATACCAGAGATGTAATTTACTCCTTTTCCTCGATTAGATCATGAACTTACATAACTAACGAAGGTTCGTCTCCTTTCCTAAGAGCATTACGTAGATTACCAGGGGCTGTTGCATACTTAGAAGATGAAATAACTTCGAGAGAGATCTAAGATTGTTTCTAGTACCTCCGAAGTGGAGCTTCTCATGAAAGCTATTGTCTACTACTAATTACTAGGGATTTGCTACCTACTATATTTCAAATTACACATTCCTCAATTGTCCACCACTTTAATGCTCCTATTCTTGCACCTACTCTGTAATGTTTTAATCCGTAAGCCACATGAAAAATTCCCTGTTCTTTCTTGAGTCTTCCCAAAAAGGTAGGTGAATCCTCATTCCTTCCAAGCGCACCACAGCCATCCAACTGCAAGCATCACAATAAACACACCACCTTAACAACCCATGGTTGATCAAATAGAGTCATACTACCATAGAAGACCTCGAGAACCTATCATTCTCTTCTATTACTACACTACGCGGAAAGACGACATTCCCTATACCCTCCACCAATAGAATCTCCAAGCTCCCCCATGACTACTACAACCAAACGCTACGGCACTCCAATGAACAGGGTATCACTCCAAGAGACACCTTTGTCCATAACATAAAGGTATAGCAGTCCCAGATAGCTGCAAGCATGGCGGGGTAAAATAGCCAGCGATTCGCCATCTGGACCCAGACACAAGGCTGACGTGGTTACAGCGAATGGGTTCGCTGCATAAAGCATGATCCGATCCAATCTGGAACGCATGTTGACTGCGCCGCCCACTTACACTCACATAGATGGAGAGATTCCCTTCCCTTTGTTCTTTGATCCCTTTCCCCGGTTATCTCAGATCCCATGCCAAAGAAAGGGTTCAAAAAGAAACGGTTTCGGTTAGATTCTCACGCGGTCGATCAACAAGCAGAAATGGCTTCAGGGTCAGCGGGTAGTGAACAGAAAGAGGTCAGCCTTTGTCAAAAAGAGGGTTTTGATCAAGAGGTCGGTGATTTATCTGCTAGTATCAAGAGGTAAGTCTTTTTCTTTGCTCTCAGTGACCACAATTTAACGAGTGCATAGGTTCTTCATCTCGTCCGACTTCTCCGACCTGACCATATGCACAGCGGACCAAGAATTCAAAGTCCATCGACTGATTGTCTGTGGGCAATCTGCGTATTTTTCCCGGTTGTTCAAGGCGAATTGGACGGTAAGAGCTACAGACACATCGCTCAGTAAGCGGGGACTAATATGAGACGTAGGAATCCGTCGACAACAAGATTCAACTCAGTAGCGATGATCCGCGCGCCGTAGAAGCAATGATCCATTTCATGTACGGATTCGAGTACGACAGCAGCGGTAGCGACCTTGGTCGCGTTTCACCCATGCTATTCAATATCAACGTATATCAAGTTGCCGACAAATTTGGGGTTCCACAGCTCAAGCAGAAGGCCAAGGACAAGTTCGAAACCATCGCCAGGACATGCTGGGATATGGACGACTATCCTATAGCCATCTCGGAGGCATACCAACGTACCCACAAGGAAGACAGGGGCCTTCGCGATATTCTTGTGAGTATTTCCCGTGAACATCTTGACAAGCTGCTGGAGAATGAAGATTTTCGGACGGTACTCGAGGAGGTTCTGGGCTTCGCAGCCGACCTTGTTCAACATCCAACGGGTAATAACGGGGTCACGAAATACCGCTGTCCAAGTTGTAAGCTTAAGTGGATGCTGGAATCTTCTGCTGGCTCAAACTATATGTGTCCAAAGTGTGGATCGCAATATAGTTGGAATAGCTACATTGTCAAAACTTGATCTCCTAACCCATAAGTGAACATGAACTTCCATTCCCTTGTTTGGCCTTATGGACTCAATCTTGTTTACGAGAGTAAGCAAACTTCGGGGTTTTCCTACGGCATTTCCACACTAAATTCACTGAATATTTTTTTTTCAGTAATAAGATATGTAGACATGTTAACATAAGTCAGCCTCGTACAATTAAGAGCGTGGTATACTCTAAGCGTGCCAGGTAATCTCTGTTAAGTCACTGTACCAAGATTTGGCTCTAACATGGAACTGTGGTAGCATGCATAAAAGATCGCATTCTCCTAGAGAACTCACATACAAAGTTTTCTGCATGTCTGTTCTATTTCTAAACACAACGATCACAGAGACATTACGCATGTACTTAATGTATGTTCCGCAGGTAATATGGCCAGAGTAAAAGTACTCCAAACCTTATAGACAAGTTCATTTTAAAGTGCGGGCTATACTTATATAATCAAGTGCGTAACCAGTTATGCTCCGTAATCCGTAAAACAAAATAGGGGGTATTTCTAACAATAGGAAGCCGATCAAGTCATTATACAAACGGAAGGAGAAAAAAGGGGAAGCCTAAGAAGTACAATCACAACACCTTCGTTTTCATCCATTCACTCGTTCCCACGCCAAGGTTGAGTCCATTGCGAGCCCACCACCGCCGAACCCTTTCTTCGGCACCGGACACGGGGTCTGCATCTTCGAGGGCCTCTTCGATATCGCACGTCTTGAACTCGACGCGGAGACCGCTCTGTCGCCACCACTCAAGGACGTTGTCGTGTCCGTTCTTTGTCGGTCCGACGAGGACCTGCGAGTCAAAGATCATCTTGGCACCTTTAAGTCGGTACCAGAAGTCGAGCACGTGGACGTGGCCGTGTGTGCTGGCGATACGGGCAACTGATTCGGCGTGGCTGTAAGGGATGCCTGAGGCGTCCCACCAGGCGAGGGAAGCTGTGCGGCCTGATTGTGCTGCTAGGAGGACAGATTTACCGACTTTGAGAGGGATGGGATCCGATAGGGGTGCGCTCGCGGAGGTTTTCTTCCACCAGTCTAGAACGGACACACGGCCTTCCGCACTGGCTGACTCGAGGGCTCGCTCAGTGTACCGGAGTTCGAGGCCGGAGGTACGCCACCATTCGAGGACATTGACGAAGCCGGCACGAGAGGCACCATCCATTGCATCGGCGATGTATTCTTTGGTAGGAAGGGCCGGGGCATCACGCCACCAAGTTAGAATGTTGGGGTTTCCGTAAATGGCCGACGCACGATATGGTAAGTTAGTGAGGCGAGAGGTTGTCCACAGGAGATCAAGGTGGTTCTCCGTTAGGTATGAAAGAATGTCGGTTCGTGAAAATTTGAAGATCAGGTGGCAGGCAAGATCGGAGATGGGTTTCCACCGTGGCAAGCTGTCAATACGTTTCTTGATCGCAGCGAAGGAGCCGCGAAGAATTGTGTACTCAAGGGAGGCAGGGGCCGACATCTTAAGCAGATGACTTTGCCATTCCTTCGGAACAGGAAGATTCGTTGGGATACCGACTGCTTTGGCGATCTCCCAATCATGCAAGTGGTCCTCGAAAATATTCAACCACAGTTCCATTGGTAACAATCGTGCGCCCTTATCGGACCGATGAGGGGCGTGTCGTGAAGTAGTAGTAGCCGTATTTAGGGATGCTTTCTCTCCCAACGAAGGAACTTTCGAAGCTTCGGACGACTCAATGGGTTCCGTTAAAGACTGAGAAAAAGACAAGCCTAGGGTTGTTTCGATGGTTTCATGAAGCTCCTCTAAGCCACCCCAAGGAAGCTGGATGAGCTCCTCGGGGTTATTGGATTTCATCAGAACAGGCGTTATCACACTAACCCAAGGCCAATGTTGGTCTACCTCCTGAAGCTGCCTAGCATTTAATGGGTGATGCCATTCTGATACAGTCATGCCCGGTATTAGGACGACAGGTTTTGAGGATATCCATCCACGGAGAAGTGCAAGTGTCAATGTGTTCGTCAGGCCATATAGCATCGATCCTAACGTTCCAGCGTCTATGGGAGCAACTAGCAGCATATCCGCCCATTCGCAGAGTTCTGCAGCTTTAGCCTTCAGCCACCTCCGAGCACCAGTTTTCTTCTCAAAAGTCTGACTATCTACTGTGTCCATGTAGTGAGGAACCTTATTCGCACCGGAGAGAAGCGCGGACGGTTCGTCTGTAATCAGTCGTAACTCGATGTCAGGATGTTGAACAAGGGACGAGAGCACATTGTCGACGAAGGCGCTTTCTGTAGACAGCAGCAAGCGTTTCCGGCGGCGTGCCGGCGAGGCAACATCATTATTCGGCAGTTCGTGCGATGTAATGGTAGAACGCTCTTTGCTCTCAACTACTTCCCCGCTTCCATCAACCTCCATTTCAGTCGGCCACGGAGCGTTTGCGACAGCACTTGAGACAGCACTGAATGAGCGATTTGCCCGGAGGTCAACTGTCATAGCAGAAATAAATCTCGAGAAAACTAGGTTTTGGGAGTGCCGGTATCGATATTTTGATCGGTTGAGTCGATGGTTGTGAGAATGGAGGTGCGTATCGTCAAGTGTGAAGGTATATGCTGGTTTGGCGATGTTTAGGGGGAAAAAAAACCCAACGTTTTGGTCAATGCGACGATAGGAGATTGGAAGGAAAAAGGAGCATTAAAGTTGACCAGAGGTTCGCCCAGTTGACCCGCCGTGTAATACAAGAATAAATCACTTCACTTGCGCCCAACCACTCCTCCAACAACGAAAAGTAGCGCGAGATCCATGCAAGTGTCCGGTTTTGGTGCGATACGTGTTACAGGATTGGTGGTCTGATCAAGAGGAAAAAGTTCGAAAAGCGGTGTGGTTATATAGTTGGTTCAATCTCGAAACGTCAGGTTTGTCTTTTGAAGCTCCGCTCCTTCGAGTGGGCGCCGCCACGTCCTTCTGCACCGATGGGACCTCGACGCCACCAGTTAGGAAGTGATTTGGGCTTCCGCTTCGGCAGGACTAGGGTTAATGTCAGTGGGGGGATTAGATTCCGCGAGATAAAGAGCACTACCTAATCCGTCCCTTTCCCTTAAAAATCGGAAATCGAGAGTTGGTTGAACCGGAAAGTGAGCTGACAGTGTCATGGAATCCGATCATTTGACGAACTTGAAGTACGGCTACTGGCGGCGGGCGGCCTCGTTTGCAAGGCATTGAAGTTGATTGGTGGAGGAAGGCGGTGGGTTGCACCCCGGCCTGAGGTTCGTCCCCTGACTCAATGGGTTCTAATTGGCTCCCGGGATTCAATGGTATGGGATAAATGATGTCTCTCTGACACCACCGAAGTGGCTTTTGAGGGAAACATACTGATAGTACCTACGTAAGGTAGTAGCGGCAGTGATCACGGTTTTCTTTAGGTTTATATCAAAAGAGGTCACATCTATAAAGCAGAGCTCTTCCGTTGTAGATAGTATGTACTTTCTCTCCATACTCGGGTTATACAGTGATACCCAATTTGACCCACTCAATATCATGCATACTGCCCCTCCTTATTCTGCGTCTGCGTCTGCGTCTGGTGATTCGGCGCGTGCCAGGTTCGTATGCAATTTGTGCTCGCGCATACCCAAACTGACCACTGCCCCTAAGATAGTGAGTCCAAGTAGAGTGAGGAACACAGCTCGTAAGGACTCCATATATGTTGCCAACACCCCAGGTTTCCAGTCGGCGGGGAGTTTCTGGAGTTCATCAAGACTGTCCCTGATTCGTGGGATCAATCTCTTCGCATCTTCCCGGTCGCCAAACCGTGACCAAAGTCCGGACTTCAGAATGTTCTGGAATACCGCAGAAGCGACGGTGATACCTATTGTGCTTCCTGTACTGCGAAAAGCATAGGACGCCGATGTGACCACAGCGTGGTGCTCATGATCCACGGCGGAAACAAGCGCCACGAGCGTGATGGTTAGAATGGCGCCATATGCAACTCCCATGAGAAGGAAGTAGATGAAAGGCTGCCAAGAAGGAGAACTGAGGGTCAACGTACAGATGAGGGCGTTGGAGACGATGATGAGTGACACAGATATCATGCTATACAGACTATACCTCCCACTTGCACGCATGAGTATCCCAGCCCCCAACGAGCCTAGCGACGTTCCGACTGCCTGGGGGATCAATTTTATGCCAGCGCCGGTCGCTGAAGAGCCTTGGACCTGGAACAAGAGTGGCAAGTAGAAAATCAGCCCATATACTGCCATGACAACCAACCAGTTCGTAAGGCAAGCAGAAAAGACAGTCCGGTTGAGAAGCAACCGAACGGGAATGACAGGCTCGGACGCGATATTCGCTTCAATGTAAACGAAAATCATTAGAAACATGGCGGAGAGAGGAAACGCTGTGAGAACCAGTGGATGTGTCCATGGAAGCTGGTTTCCACCTGTATTGAGCCCGAGAAGGAAGAGAACGAGTGTGATGACCAGCGTGATCGCTCCAAGGAAATCAACTCGCTTCAATTTGGCCTTTCCCGATTCCTTAACGGGCAGATCCAACTTGACCGCAACGAGGATGCCTGAGATTACAACAAACGGGACCTGAATTAGGAAAGCCCATCGCCATCCCAGCGTGTCATTGATCCACCCCCCGAATACGCCGCCCAGTCCGCCTCCGGCTCCATAGCAGATGTTACCGAACCCTTGCCAAACCCCTCGTTTCCTAAGAGGCACCAAGTCGGAGGTGACAAACACCGAAATCGTAAGGATACCACCTCCACCAATTCCTGCAATAACACGGCCTAACACAATGACGCCCTCACTTTTGGCCAAACCGCATATCAAGTTACCAACCGCGAAGAAGACATTGGAGAATATCAGGCCGGTACGTCGAGAGAAAATGTCAGTTAACCGTCCGCTCAGCGGTTGAGAGGCGGCATTAGCAATGAGATACCCGGTTGCCAGCCATGAGAGGAGCGAGAATGAATGGAATGAGGACGAAATAGGACCAGTTAGTGTGGCAACAACAGTCGTGTCTAATAGAGTCAGCTATTTTCCGTCCTCGACCACGTACGACGTTCAAAGCATACCTAAAGCAGCCAAGAATACCCCCACCCATACACTTCCCAAGATTAGGATCACTTCTTTTGTAGTGGGTTCCTGTACTGTATGGTCTTGGCGCTCCTGGGATTCTGGGGTCGCATTGAGAGCTTGTTCCGCAAGGAGCGGTGTTTGCTCCGACAATGATGTTTCCCGAGCATCTCGGGGATTTGCTGCGAGACTTGAGGTAACCTGAGTTGAAGACATTCTAGTGCTCGGTTGGGATTCACCGACTGGCCTTGTGGTCAATTCCACATGAGTGTTTGGTAACGATCAATAGGCCCCTTGAGGCGGTAACCACCTCAGTGAGGGGGCTGGCGGTTAGTCATAGTGCTTAGTATGTTTGAAGTCAGAGTGCGGGCTAATACCGTTCCCGTTCCGATATATTGCCTCTTTATGGTAGTGACTCTACAATTATGGCCATGAAGGGTTTTGTCTTAAGAAATAATACTTTATTGGTATAGTAGTATTCTTGATGCTTAGTCGTACATGCCAAAGCATACAAAAGAAAGAAAGAAAGAAAGAAAGAAAAATAATAATAATAATAATCATCATCACCACTAGCTGTCATAAATTATACTTCAGGCTAGTAGAACGCATCGTGATCAACCTATAGTGCATTATCATCGGGCACGTAACTCCGTTAAATGTAATGCAAAGGTCTGCAATCAGAATTTGGAAGGGAAAAAAAAAGGAAAAAGAGAAAGGATGAAGAAGACGAAAGATATTTAGTCATGCAGTGTCGGTTCTAAACCTCTTTCCTTGAAGACATTAGTGAGGAAAAGTCAGAAGGGACCGATTTTGCTCACCAGGTAGGTTGGGATATCTCCTTGTTTGGGGTACGAATGGCGTTGCGATCACCGAATGGATTGTCCTCATCATCGTCTTCTTCGGTTTCGGACTCGCTATCACTGTTATACACGCGCTGCTTGGACGACGAGGGGATTGATATGCTCATCGGTCGAGGAGGCCGTGGTGGCCTTGGGGGGTTAACAACAAGCCCCGCGAATGACTCTTGAAGATCACGGTCGTCGCGGTCAGGACTCCAGCCAGACTCTAGGACATCCTGATCACTATCGCTATCGTAATCCACGCTTTTGTCTAAGACTTCAAATGCCATAAGGGCGGTAACGAGTTCCTCATTGGCATGTATGAGACTGCCCAGGAATTCCTCACTCTCTACGTGTTGGATGTAACGAAGAACCTGACGCCTGAGCTGCTTGCACGTTTCAAACCGGTTGAGGACCTCTGCATCTTCGCTCACCCGTTGTGTTTCTCGGTTGACCAATTTTAGTGCGTTTAGGAGATTCGTGCTAGCGACGGATGCAGAGGCGAGTGTCTGTAAGATCTCTGGCTTCTCCTTTTCAAGATTAAAGCTCTTGTCTCGAACTTTCTTCTCTTTCTTTTCCTTCTTGAGTGACTTGCTGGAAGTATGCTTGTGTTTAGGGCCACTTAGGACTGTAGCCGGGCCATTGCCCGCAGAGATAGATACGGTGTGACCCATTTGAGGTTCGTCAGAAGTGCCAGACTCGCGGAGAACCTTCGCTTTGGCCTGATTGGCCGGCTGTTTGCGTTTCGGTAATTGCCTGTAGAGGCCTGTCACCCGCTCCATGCCGGGAGTGTTTTTGTAGGATACTGCCCATTGTCCAAAGAGCTGCTTGCATTTTTCTTTGACTAAAGGATCAGAAATGGGGTCCGTAGCAGCGATCCGCAAACGTTCCAGTAGAGGCTCGTCTGCAAATTCCCGTAAAAAGCGATCTCCGGCATTTTGGATCAGGAAATCGAGTATAGTGAGAGCTCTTAGTTGGCGGTGCAAGTTTCCATATTTACTAGAAGGCAATTAGGAGCGGGGCCTATGCGAGACTGGTTGGGCACATAACTGACAGCTTCTTACGCAGGGCGCGACTTGCTTCGGTCGGGCCACTGCCCTGAATCATTACAGCTTCAATTAGATCAACGATGCCACTGGAGTCTTCAACATCATATTGTTCACTAGTTAAGACCTCAATCTGCACCGATACGGCCGAATAAGGCTTCTATAAAGAAGTGTCAGTCCCGCAACGTTAATGTCATGTGTCCAAATAGACATGGTCCAACTAGAGCTTGTTTAAAG
Organism: Aspergillus caelatus; assembly: GCF_009193585.1. Lineage (NCBI taxonomy): Eukaryota > Fungi > Ascomycota > Eurotiomycetes > Eurotiales > Aspergillaceae > Aspergillus > Aspergillus caelatus. The sequence continues at coordinate 145,095 of NW_022475283.1, forward strand.
ATAGACATGCCAACAGGCCGAACTTACCGACGAATGGAACATGATGAATTCAAGTCACAGCGGGCCCCAAAATTGGCTTTATTATTCTCAGAAACAAATACTCAATCAAGACCGATAGCAGCCACACGAGGGACGAAGACTCAGATAGTCAATCACCACCTGACCCGTAGATCCAGCCCGTATAAAACAACGTGCAGCCTAATAAAGCAAAACGCCTTTCGCCTTGGACAATCCCACGGTTATAACCCCCGCGATAAGCTCAATGCCCGAAGCGGAAAGTTTCTTAGCGATTATGTTGGCGTGGCTAGACGAGTAGGTAATAGCTGAACAGTGACGTGTAAATAGACCCAGAGGGGAGGCTATCGCTTCGTCTTGGCGCGACTGATTCAGCCCGACGCACGGTGACTTGACGATCAGCTCGGGTTCAGCGCGACAGTAGTTGAGGCCAGTTATAGCCTTGTAGCCCTGCAGAAACACACAAAAAGGAGGAGGATTGTTCGTTCCTGCCTCCGACGTCATGGGACGTGCGATAATGACCAATCTCGTGACTGCCCCTCGCCCATGGCCTAATGTGGTCTAGGGCGGGGGACCATTGGGATGCCTAGTTGCCTGGGGCGCTGGAAGTATCAACAACAATGTGAAACAAGTTGGGGTAATTGCCGATTTGGCCGATAGACACCTTCTTCTACACATGATACATCCCACTCGGTCCAATACACAGCAGCTATCGGGGTTCAAGACTAGTACAGGGCCAGATTCCCCTTCAATTGCTGCTGGGCAGCATCTTACGTACTTCTGCCCCCTAATCAATGGGTCACCGGTCTGCGAAATCGGCAGGCCGTCTCTCAATTCGCCAACCGCGACGGTTACTCTCCCGTCTAGTCCTCTGCTCCACTCTCCTACTGGGTGTCAGCATCGTCCTAAAAAGCCGCCACCGTCTCAGCTCCTTCTTCCCCCACTTACTTACTCCTACACACTCATATACCCAAGTCACAACTATGTCTTACCAACAGGAACGCTACATTGCCGAGCTCGCGGTCCAGCGAGCTACTCTCCTCACCCAGAAGGTCTTTAACGAAAAGGCCAAGGGCACCGTATCGAAAGATGACAAGTCGCCCGTGACGATCGGTGATTTTGGTGCCCAGGCTTTGATCATCCAGGCTATCCGCAAGAACTTCCCAAATGATGAGATCGTCGCCGAAGAAGAGGCCAGTTCCCTCCGTGAGGATAAAGGACTGAGCGCCGAAATTTGGAGGCTGGTTAAGGATATCAAGCTGGATGACAGTGAGAGCGATGAGGTCCTTGGAGGACCCTTGCCAAGTGAAGAAGCAATGCTGGACATTATCGATCAGGGCAAGAGCGCGGGAGGCGCGAAGGGTCGCATCTGGGCTTTGGACCCCATCGACGGTACGAAGGGATTCCTGCGTGGTGGCCAGTATGCCGTCTGTCTTGGCTTGATTGAGGATGGCGACGTCAAGGTTGGAGCGATTGGCTGCCCCAACCTGCCTGTTAATGACTCCGATACGATGTCTGCCTCGATCGGTGTTGACCAGAACAGCGGTGCTGGTAACGGAGTCCTTTTCTCAGCTATTAAGGGTGCCGGTTCCATCAGCCGGCCTCTGAAGAACGGCGCTCTCGCCGAGAGCAAGTCTATCTCCATGCGTCCGGTGCCAAACATTGCGCAGGCCGTCTTCTGCGAAGGAGTGGAGGCTGCCCACTCGGCTCAGGGCGATAATGCTGCTGTTGCCCAGCGCCTTGGCATCACCTCCCCAAGCGTGCGACTGGATTCTCAGGCCAAGTACTGCTCTATTGCCAGAGGCGCCGGTGACATCTACCTACGTCTGCCTGTGAAGAAGGACTACCAAGAGAAGATCTGGGATCATGCCGCTGGAGATCTCATCGTGCGTGAAGCTGGCGGTCAAGTAACGGACATCTACGGTCACCAATTGGATTTCAGCAAGGGCCGGACCTTGGCTGCCAACAAGGGAGTTGTCGCTGCACCCAAGGCCCTCCAAGACCAAGTGATTGATGCTGTGAAGATTGTCCTGAAGCTGTAAATGAGCTTGTGTTATGATCGAAAATATTTGCAACGAACTTTGTCAAATTGCTCACGCTAGATGCGTCTAGAAGTACATAAGATAGATACCAATCGCGAACAGAAACCAAATATGCTTGGATATACATGTACAGTAAAACATAACCATTGTTCCTCTTCCCAGAACCAGAGACACCAAATCTACCGAATCTTCTTGGCCTTCAATTTGATAGTCTCCCCGTTGATGAAGATACCCTTGCCCTTGTATGGTTCTGGCTTGCGCCATTCTCTGATTTCAGCAGCGAATTTCGTCACAACATTCTTATTGACGCCCTCCAGCAAAATACGCGTCGGCTGGGGAGTGCTTGCTTTGACACCCTGTGGCACACCCAACTCAATCGGGTGGGAGTATCCAACCTTGAGGGAGACGAACTGCTGGCCGGGGTATTCAGGCTCGACGGTGGTCGCCGTTGATTCGACAGTAGCTCTGTAACCGACACCAACCAGACTGAGAATGCAAACGTGACCTTCCGACACTCCTAGGATGTAGTTTTGTAAATGTGCCCGAGTGGTTCCTATGGCATAAAACTGTCAGAAAGGCGCAGGTGAATGACAATTGAAGTGATATACGTACCCCACATAGCACGCTGATGCGCAACTGAGGAATCCTGGACGGAGAGAGTCGCCTTCCGAAGGCCTTCATCATGTGCAACTTCCAAGAATGGGGGAATGCTCAGTGTCAATTCACCTGTGATGGATTCATAAGTCAAGCTGTTCACCTCAGCTATAGGTGGTATGTGAGCGTGCCATACCCAAAGGCCCTTTAACTTCAATTGCCGTCTTCGGAATGTCCTTCGCTAATCCCCTCACTTGTGTCTGAGGTAAGTCGATGAATTTGAGGGAGACTTCGGGAGGTACGGAGATCGGGGCGCCGCCGACTCGAGATTGCGTTGGTGAAGTGGTAGAAAATGGTTGTGCCCGTTGAGGGTGTGAGAACGCAGGTGCGAGATAAATTGGCAGTGAACCCTGCCTCAAAGGGCCCCGGGAAAGCTGCTTGAAGCAGTTCTGTGTTAAGGAACGCGACATGATGACAATTGCGGTCTGTTGCTAGAAGACAACTACTTTGATTCTCCAATGCCGACTTTGATTTTGGCCGGAGACCCTTTACTCCCAATCTGGTTAGCGCATATGACGCACGTGATCATAGATCTTGTATAGATCAGGATCTCGACTCAAGCCCACTGTTATTTTCAGAGATATCTGGATTCAAAATGTGATAAGTCTTCAAATATGAGTCGCTGTCGTGTCTGTGTTATTGTTTTGAGATGTCCTATCGTTCACCTCATCTCATAATATACCTTCCCTTTACCTATATTTCTTTCTACATCCCTGCCCATCTATACTGCAAAAGCTCACGCACTGTCTACCGTAGGACAATTGATCGCCTACATCATCAATTACTATATGACTCCATTCATTAGTCTACTACAGTGTTTACACATATGTCGCCTGAGCCATCAAAGTTAAGCAAAGGGCTGTCTTCTCTTTTAGCCAACTCGTCTTCTCTTAGTACTTAGTGCATCAATACTACTCCAAAAATAACGTATTGATATCAATGAAAAGAATGAGTGGCCCACGTTCAACTATAGCATTTCTTACGTGCTTATTCCTCCTATTCCTTTTGCTTTTCTCCACCTTCTGTAGGGCTGAGAATCCAGCAAGTGGTACGTTATCTGCGAAAGGATGAAATCGATCATACTAACCAAGCCGCCAAGCATAGACCTTTTAGTACGCAATAATAGTTCATTTGAGGAACTAGACTTGGTTTCCTTCATAAACTCGCGGAATACACAGCATGACATCGTGTTCAAGGAAGCAGTACAGTTGCTAGAGTCAATGAGGTCGTCCCCTTCCTGCAACCGGATCGCAGCTTCCAGGCTTGTCACCTCCTGCCAGTCGATTGGGAAGAAGACAGATAATATAGACCCTGAGACCTATAGAGTGTTGGAACATACTCGATCGTTGTATGCAGCAAGACTCGCTATCTGCGAACTCAACGGTGCCGGAACCCATATCCCTAATGCCTGTCTTCCAGTGACCTTCCCATCCCCACAAAAGAAAGGGATCTTTGGGTTCTCCTTAAAGAGTGAAATCCCGGTCAATAATGTGGACAGTATTTCAGTCCAGTTGTTGGAGTCCTGTCTCAAATCGCTGGAGTCACGACCTCAATGGTGGACTTCTTATAGCAACAGTAGGCAGAACGCTTTCGTAATATGTCAAGCTGCGAGAGTTGAGAACGAAAAGGAAGAATTATTGAACCTCCATAGGTCAGTAGTCGAGGGCTCTAACAAACTCAATCAGGGCCTTCAAGAAGCCTTGCGGACAGCTGCTGCTGAATCTTTACAGCACAGAGCTTTCGTCAGTGAGATTGCAAGTATGAATGACAGGCTGGTTCACGACATGGAAGAAACTCGCTCGCACCTCAAGACTATGATTGAAAAAGCCTTTTACGAGATTGAAGCTAGGGCCACTTCGGTCGTCAATACCGTTACCTCAGTGCTCGGAAGGATACAAGCTGGGGCAACAGATCTAGATAAGGTGCTATTAGGAGTGTTCTTCTCTTCCACATAACTAACGAGTAATAGAATATTCAGAATGCATCCGCCAAGGTTAACAAGCTGCAATACACCTTTCAAGATCTTCTGGACGAAGTGCTGTACGCAAATGAACAAGTTACAATAGCACATCGAGAGAATGCTATATCGCACAACGAACTCGCATTCTCCCTTCGATCGAAGTTAGAATCATTATTGCAAGATGATATGACTAGATTACTTCATAATCTTGAGGCATTCGATTCTTCATTGGTAGGTGAGCCCACTCCAAATGAACAACAAGTATTGACTGTCTCAGGAATGGCTCTCTGGAAGATTCGGGCACCTTTCTGAGCAAGAAATGAGTATATCCGAGGTTAGTGGCGCCCTCAAACTAAATGGGATGGTCTGACTCTCAGAAGCGTCTGCGAACTTTCGATACATCATTGAAAGAGCTTCAGTTGAGAGCCGAAAATCTACACAAGGCGCAGTTGCAGCACTCTGAAACTGTCGAGTCCCAATCAAGGTTACAAGAGAAACTACAAGCCAGCGTACAAATTTCACAAGCTTTACTTGACAAAGCAGCCGCAACTGCAGCCAATTTGCAGGCGATGATCGATGAAACATCCTCGCGTTATAAAGACTCCCATGCTCTAAGGCCACTTTTTAGCACATACTCCTCGTGGACCTTTTTTGGTCTTCTTCTGAGTCTCATAGCATCTCACAACGTGAAAGTTGCTTTCGCAATGCTTATTATTGGTGCTTGTAGGTACCAGTACCCACAGCTAATATCCTACAACTAATTGTGCCGTTCTTAGTCCAATTCATGGCCACGAGAATATTATAATACGTCTACTACATATGACTGCTATGCTGGCAAATTCAAGGCGAACCCCACTATATCTATCGTATGCCACATGGCTCATATAAGTATTTAAGCTTTTTCTTTCCTGCGTTCTTAAGGTTGAGCCAGTTTCCAGGAACGATTGCACCATGCAAGCCCACAATCCGCTGCAAGCGTCGATCCTGTGGCACGGTCTTGCTTTGCATTACTTAATGATTATCATCGTTGTTATTGTTATCATCTAATCGAAGCGATCTCTTGAAGGAGAATCTAAGCACGTCCAATGACGACCTCATAAAAGCTCTATGATATGTTAAGCACTCGTCGCATCCATTAAACTTTCACCACACATTCTAGTACTACGCTCTATTATACTAAGTAGGCGAACCGCCAATAAAAACTAAACCCAATCTATACTACGGTGGACTACGGTAAAAGTTTTCGGCAACCAGTCGGTGTTCGGCAGCGACCGATGTAAGTTTGATCCGGCCAAGCCTCGGCCACGCCTGCTTACCTTCTACATTTACGCAATATCCACCCCATACTACGATCCTCCACAAAACATTTGTTTCTAGGACAATGACGGGTTAAAAGAAGCAAGGACATGTTGCGGGGGGAACCTTTTTTTTGGGGTAACACTAACCCTGCTTGTACTGCCAGGAATGTGTCGAGTCGATTCTACCAGGATTTAGGATCGAGTTCCCTCGATGCCGAGAAGAATGCCCGATCACTGTATTCATGTGGCCCCAGGGCGGTTTAACTGCCGATACTCAAGCCTCTCAGGTTAGCGAAGGTCCTGCAGAGCGTGTGACGGGGTAACCAAGATAATTCTCCGCATTTTGTGGGGAACCCCGTGCGACGATCTTTGGGATGTGGAGACCTCAATTTGAAAGATGACAGTGACCTGTCCACTCAGCGCTGCTGGAAATTCCCTCCCTCATCCCGGCTTTTCCTTGTCGGTCATGATTGGGAAGTTTATCACGTCACGACCAAGCTTCTGACATGCTAATTCCCTACTAGTAGTAGGTCCTCCTAAGCTAATGATGGTACATTCCTTCGGCCAAACTTCGGGGAAGCCCTAGATAAAGCACGGGATATGGTCCGATCTTCAGGTACCGACGGATTGAAACATCAATCGGTGTGCTCCGTACTGTCAGCAGTCTCCGGTATGTCCGAGCCAGCTACATATATAAAGTCACCAAGCCCACAGCAGAGGAAAATGTCTCCGTGAACCACAACCACACCCAGCCAGTATGCCTTCACTTCGTCGGCTTCTGCCTTTTCTTACTGCGGGCTCTGCTGCTCTAGCAAGCCAAGATGCGTTCCAAGACAAGTGTACTAGTTTTGCAGACAAAATCAACCTGCCTAATGTGCAGGTGAATTTTGTCAATTATGTGCCTGGAGGCACCAATCTTTCTTTACCAGATAATCCAACCAGTTGCAACACAGCTTCTCAAGTAGTGTCCGAGGATGTCTGCCGCATTGCCATGGCTGTCGCAACCTCGAACAGCAGCGAAATCACTTTGGAAGCGTGGCTCCCAAGAAATTATACCGGTCGCTTCCTGAGTACGGGCAACGGAGGTCTTTCAGGCTGTATGTTCTGCCCGGCACCACGAGATACACTAACACACCTTTAAAACTAACGTTTTACAGGTATTCAGTACTATGATCTAGCGTACACCTCCGGCCTAGGCTTTGCCACGGTCGGTGCTAACAGCGGCCATAACGGAACATCCGGAGAGCCTTTTTATCACCACCCCGAGGTCCTCGAAGACTTTGTACATCGTTCAGTCCACACTGGTGTCGTGGTTGGCAAGCAATTGACAAAGCTCTTCTACGAGGAAGGGTTCAAGAAGTCGTACTACCTTGGTTGCTCCACTGGTGGCCGGCAGGGCTTCAAATCCGTTCAGCAATACCCCAATGACTTCGACGGTGTTGTGGCCGGTGCACCGGCATTCAATATGATCAACCTCATGTCATGGAGTGCCCACTTCTACCCAATCACGGGGCCAGTTGGGTCAGACACATACCTATCCCCTGACCTGTGGAACATTACGCATAAGGAGATCCTGCGTCAATGCGATGGCATCGATGGAGCAGAGGACGGCATTATCGAAGACCCGAGCCTTTGCAGCCCGGTTCTTGAAGCGATCATCTGCAAGCCCGGTCAAAACACCACCGAGTGTCTAACTGGCAAGCAAGCCCACACCGTTCGCGAGATTTTCTCCCCGCTTTACGGAGTGAACGGTACCTTGCTTTATCCCCGCATGCAGCCTGGCTCTGAGGTGATGGCTTCTTCCATGATGTACAATGGCCAGCCTTTCAAGTATAGCACGGACTGGTACCGCTATGTTGTCTACGAAAACCCCAACTGGGATGGCACCAAGTTCACAGTCCGCGACGCAGCCGTCGCTTTGAAGCAGAACCCATTCAACCTCCAGACCTGGGACGCAGACATCTCCGCTTTCCGCAAGGCAGGCGGCAAGGTCCTCACCTACCATGGGCTCATGGATCAGCTCATCAGCTCGGAGAACTCCAAGCTTTATTATGCGCGCGTCGCGGAAACCATGAACATGCGTCCGGAACAACTGGACGAGTTCTACCGCTTCTTCCAGATCAGTGGAATGGCCCATTGCAGCGGAGGTGATGGAGCGTACGGCATTGGAAACCAGCTCGTAACCTATAACAATGCCAATCCTGAGAACAACGTTCTCATGGCTATGGTGCAGTGGGTGGAGGAGGGCATCGCCCCGGAGACCATCCGTGGCGCTAAGTTTAGCAATGGCACAGGTTCGGCCGTGGAGTATACTCGCAAGCACTGCCGCTACCCTCGCAGGAATGTATACAAGGGACCAGGGAACTACACTGATGAGAACGCCTGGCAGTGCGTTTAGATTGTTGAAGTGTTGTACATATATATATATATATTTATAGAGGCAAGATTTTTGTATGTCTTGATAATTATGTATTTGTCCATCATAGCAGGTAGAATATAGAATTGCATGTTGCAAAACCTCACAATACACTAGTAATAGAAAGTTCAAGATGTCTATCTGTAGGTGCTTGTAGTATGAATGGAGCATGAAATATTTTTGATTGAACATGGTGATTGGAGATAAGCCAACAGAAAAACGGGGAAGTACGAAAGGTTGGTGCTCAGTGTGAGTGTAGGTTGGTGGGCAAGTCTAACATATATATATATCCTTGTATGTGAATATTAAGAAGACTACTTGTGGTACAAGATGATTCAGAGACGGGATATACCATGCGTCTACGAAGAAGGAAACATAAAAATGTACAAAAAATACTTAAGAAACAAGTCTAGAAAGTAGATATGTTGGAGGGAAAGAGATTAAAAATATGAAAACCAAAAAGAGACGACACCAGTAAGATTAGCTCCTTTAAAATATACAGAAGCATAATTGTTATCTATAGTAGTAAAAGCCGCCCCTGGCAAGCCAAATGCCAGCCTCCACAAACCCAAGCGGTCCACCAGGCAGACCGCCTTGGAACTGGGGCGCTATCGCATCATAGGTTCCACCCTGAGAGTGGCTGGGCAGAAGGCTAAACTCCGGTCCTTCGATGGCTTCATAGCCCTTCATACAAAGCACATACTGGCAAAAATTTGCGCAATACTGACCATTTGGGTTGACGCAATATTTCCCGTACTCACTGGTGACAAACTAACTAAATTCCCCGCTAACAATAAGTGATCGCTGATCAATCCCTCTCTTACCTCCCCGAGCTCACACGGATCGCTCTCATTGGCCTAATTGTTTGCGCCGCGGGGGGTGCGTGCAGCATTCCTTCAGATCCGCTCGATATCGGTAAGATATATTACGATTTACAACTCCCACGTTTCACGATTGAATCCTGAAAATGACCGACCCCGTTGCCGATACCCCCGCGATGGACGAATTTGCGCAGACTCGTGGCGGTGATGACCTATTCGACGATGAAATTGTTCCTGTAGCCGCGGAGCCAGAGGTCCCGCCGGAAGTCCAAGCATTGGAAGAGAACGTCGCATCGCTATCGTTAGAAACCGAAACCCCGCCTCCCCGTACCGAAACCCCTCCACGGTCGCGCGGGGGCGAAAGGCGAGGACGTGGCAGAGGAAAGGGTCGCGGTGGCAGACAAGGGTCGCAAAATCCAGCTTCAAGGCGGGGTGATGGAGGCTCAAGGGCCAAGTCCGCTGCTGACGATGCCGCCCAGAACGAGAAGAGTCATGAGGAACCCGCCAAGGTTGTGTCTGCTGAAGCAACAGAACAAGCAAAGAAGGAAGATGCGACTTCGGACTCCAAACCCTCCGCTGAGGCTAATGGTCCACGCGTGCCAGCTGTGCGCGGGGATCGGAGTGCTACAGGTGGGATAAAGAAGGCGTGTGAAATCCTTTCTCATCGTGTGTTAGTGCATCTACTGACCGTTCCTTCAGCCGAAACTCACAGAGGAGGAACTTTCTCAACGTATCGCCGCGGCGAAGGAAAACGCTGCTCGTAAGGCTGCCGCCCACGCCCGTGCTGAAGCCGACCAGGCCTCCTTCCTTGAACGAGAGAAGGTTGCCGAAGAGAAGCGACGTCAGGAACGCCAGAACCGTCGTGTGATGGATAACGAACGAGAGCGCAATCGGCAGCGAAAGCTTCAAGCCCTGGGCGGGAGAGAGTGGGATTCGCAGAAGCAGGAGGAAGATTATAACCCTCGTGGAGGTAGAGGTGGATTCCGACGAGGGATGCACGGTGGTGTCTCTGGATACGTTAGACGAGACTTTGGAGATTCGCAACCCGACGAAGAGACGAACAATCACCACCAGAACAGCACTCGAGGCCGGGGTCGTGGCGGTAGAGGTGGTCGCGGGCGCGGCCGTGGACCACGATCAGACATTCCACCATCTGAAGGCGCAGCGAACGAACCAAGTTCCACCGAGCAAAAGCCCGCTCCAGCTCCAGTCATCGATAATGAAGCCGAGTTCCCTTCCCTGCCTGGCGGTAGTAAAAAAGAGAGCACGGTCGACAACGATTCTTCTGCGGCTAAGCTCGACGCAGTCCTCTCGCCGATATCTGCAAGCGGTGCTACATGGGCGGAGCAAGTCGAGAATAATTAGATGTCCACAGTCACGAGTCTATACTTCTCTTTAGTCATGTTTTGGAGGGACCATTGTTATTGCATTCACGGAATATTCCCCGAACTATTGTTATTCACTATGCTTCTAAACCATGTTTACGCTTTGTTACAGAGACTTCCTGCCAACATTGGATAATGAAAGATGCCCTTTCCGCCCTATGATCCTTCTAAAGCAATGTAAAACATATGCATCATGATGTCTCATTCTTCCTGCAGAATCTCTGCAAATGATGGACTTACAATATATACCCAAATTACCTAATTCGATAAAGCTTTGACATCTTGCTGACTCAGTGCAGTGGCGGCCAATAAGAAGCCAAGGTGCGGTCATGATGATATCACTGAGGTCATTATGTTCTATTGCTCTGTGCAAGGACAGTACGCCATGTGGCATATACTCGAGTATAAAAGATGGTTCTTTCTCAGCTGTTGATTCTCATCTACCATTAAGCACAAACATTGACTCATTCGATATAGGTAATGTCCCAAAACACCCAAAGCTTCACCCTAAAGCGGGAACTATACACATCCACCACCCAAACTATATATATATATACTTCTATATTAAACTACTGACTCCCAACCCAGATCCACAAATCTAAACCAATCAACAAAATGTCCGGAGCCAACACGCACATGAACGAACACCCCTCCGGCGGCACCAGAGGTGGCGCCAGCGTCGAGCCAACACCAGCCAACAACGTCGGCGGCGGCCGAGGCTGGGGTGACCCTGGATTCCTCAAGGGTGGTACCGGCGGAGAAGGAACAGGCCATATCTCTGTATGCCTTCTATACTCACACCCCAATGGCAATATACATTGATGTGACTAACGGCCTGACCAGGACAAAATCAAGACATCGCTGTCATCCGCAGACGAGTTCTCGAGTCTACGAGAACAGAAGGGTATGGCAGAGCATAATTTTATGGATCGGAGGAATAGAGAAATGGGTGAGCAGGAGGGGACGTGCGCGACTGAGGATCATAGTTTTATGACGCGGAAGCCTGGTGGTTCGGATACTTTGCCTGGATGGGAGAAGGCGAAGAGTGCGTTGGGTAATATGTCAGTTTCCCTTTTATTTTTTCTCTTTAGATTTTGGTTTTGGTGTTGAGGTTCGGGTGCTGATTGATTTATAGGTTTGGTTGAATGGGTTATGATGGAGTGATCATCGAGACTGTATAGGGTTAGGAATCTGTTTACTGGAGTTTTTGTAATATTATGAAATCCTGTATTATAATGAAATCATACATGGGTTAGATGTTATAAGAAGAGTGAAAAAACATAAAACGTATGTGCATAATCGATTCTATATGTGACAAGGCTATTCAACCTTTGCGCTCTTCCCTTTTATCCGATCCCGTATGGCCACGACTTTGCCCGCCAGGCGGCCTTTTAATGTCTGTGATGTGAGCGCGGCTGCCTCTTCGGCAGAGACGAAGCGACGGACCAAGAGGTTGAAGATGCTTCCGAACGCCAGAGCGATGACCGTGCTAGTAAGGATAATCACATTGTACGGCATGCTAAAATCTGGCGTAGGTAGCGGCAAAAGAAGGCTGGTTGTGCGCATGTAGATTGGGTTCTCATGTCCACCGAGTTTGATCACCGCCGGGGCAACGTTGAAACCACGATTGGCGTCCGGTGGGTACTCGGTGTACCGCAAAATGGCCTTCTCAAAATCATATGTAAGTGTCACGTTGGAGGCAGCCGGAACTGATAAAGCTAGTTCTAGCTGCGTGCCGCGTTCTCTGTCAATCGCTGGGCGGTAGAAGGTCTCCTTAATGAGCTGTGAAGTAGGAACTTGTCGACGGACCCCATCACGTCCAGTGATTGTCGCTTGTAGCGTGTGCACGTACGGGCGCAAGAACCACGGGAGTGTCTCAAAATACATAAAGTCAACTACGTCCGTATCGGACGGATTATCAAAGATGATCCGCATGCCACCCCGTTCCACACCGTGGCCAACGATCGTCCGTTCCGCACGTAAGACAGGCTCATCTAGAGGAACATGGGTTGTGGCTTCTTGTTCCGGCATGACTAGATCGAATGCGCTAGAGTCCTGTAGCGTGTAACACCGGGTGAAGCCATCCGGCTTACGAGTCTCAACCGCACCTTCAGAGACAGCAACTCCTCGCTCATGGGGTACGCGCAAGCAGATAGTTTCCTCGGAGCTTTGGCTATCTCCTAAGGGACAAATACCACTGACAGTGCGCCCGAAGATTTCACTTAGAGACCAACCGCCTTCGGAGGTCTTCTCCAAAGGATAACAGGTATCGTCTGAGTGATACGGCTTCGAGGTGTCGCAGGCAAGCTGATCATTAGGAACCGGTCGCGGAATTGGATTGTCTAACATCTGTTAGGAGCCTTAATTGATGATGATGGGGTTTATTTGACTCACCTCGAGGCCGTTTTGACCTCTCTAGGTCAAGCACGATGTCCACAGTTTGTTCAATTTGCACAAGACAATCATCGGGACGAGAGCAGACAGGACGTACATCAACCGACATACTCTGCCAAGACGCATCAAACAACTTATGTCCATCGAGCAGACTGGCAACACCGGCCTTGCCTTTGCACGGTAGAAGTTTCAGAAAGGGTGTAAGGTTCTCTGTGCAGACAACTTCTCCCGGAAGTGTGCCATGCAAAAGATGTAGGTTACTCGAAGCCGAATGGTCTCCAGCGAGAGCAAAAGACGCAACTGGTCGAGTAGTCCGAGTCGAATCAATGAAGTTGAGCGATGCGCAGAATAAACCAGACAGAGACTGTGTCAGGGTAATCCATTTCGCAAACGCTCTTGATCTTCGTCAGCATATGCATCCAAGGAGCAGGGTTCCAAGCGACATCGCACGCACTCTTGATCATCTGCCGCATCAATCCATGCCCACAATTCGACACCCGTGTTTCCTTCTTTGACTCCATTCCAGGGGCGCGACCCCCAGCTTTCAGCATCCCATCTTCCCGTAGTGAATCGCAGGTGTAACTCCTTGGTGTGAGCATGCTGTAAGATCTGGCCTAGCGCACGGGGGAAGTGACGAAAATTCCGCTCGTCGAAGGACTCCTGAGAAGCATTGCTTCGGAAATTGAAGGACGCTAATAAAGATGACTGCGGCAATGGTTGCAGGGTGAGGCTCTCATGGTAGTCCGATGTCGCGTAGGTGAGCGAGGACCACGCGACGAGGAGAAAGAGAGGAAGAAAAGAAAGGACAATCATTCCGTCATGCTTGCCAAGGAGCCGTTTCCAAGCACTGTTGTAAGAATATCTCCCAACCCAATATCAAGCCATGCACGGGTTGTAGAGTGTTAGATCTCCGGAGCAAAGGAGACAGAATGACTTAGCGTCTAGAACCCCGCGACGTGGTACCGGGCAGCGCTAAGGGAGGAGGATAGTTTGCACCGAGTTTCGCGATTGACAGAAACTGTTGGTAATCGGATTAATTGGAATCCTCCTTCAGGTCACTCGGCCATAGCTCTGACGTTCTATGGGGCAGAACATCTAGACTAATGCTCGGGGACTTACCGAAAGGGGTTGATGACCTTTATAGTAAGCGCAGCCGCGACCGCGTTTAGCGCCACTCCGCCGAATAATCATCTTTCGTTCATCGCAACAGCTCTCATATACACGATCCCCACTCTTTACGCACGAACGTCCCCTTTTCGGAGTCATTGCATCATGGCGGCGGAACAGAGAAAGCTGCTCGAGCAGCTCATGGGAGGTAAGCTAGCTCTAACAAAAAATACGCAGCTCAAACCCTAGCTAATAGAAATCTTCTCGTAGCGGACCAGCTCATGGGCACTGGTGCTCCCTCCCGCAACGCTCAGCTTTCTATTACCGATCCTAAAGTCTGTCGCTCATATCTCGTCGGCACATGCCCGCATGATCTCTTCACCAATACCAAGCAAGATCTTGGCCCTTGCCCTAAGGTGCATAGTGAAGGTCTGAAGACGGAGTATGAGACAGCTTCGGCTGCGGAGAAGTCTAAATGGGGCTTCGACTTTGACTACATGAGAGACATGCAGAAATACATTGATGATTGTGACCGGAGAATTGATTCTGCACAGCGGCGATTGGAAAAGACCCCGGACGAAATCCGACAGACAAATAATCTTGTAAGGATAGCTTTTTCCACCAAGCGGACTAAAGCCGGTTGCTAACCTTCAATAGCTCAAACAAATCTCCGATTATACCAAATCGATCAACGGCGGCCTGCTTGAGATTTCCGTCCTAGGCGAAACCGGCTCCGTTGCGCAGGCATACAATGAATTGCACAAGATTCGCACAGCCAAACATCAAAAGGAAACGTGTGAGCGCGAGTTGAAGAATCTGCAGGATACCTCTGGCCCGTCTGGTCACCAGAAGCTGCAAGTATGCGATGTTTGCGGCGCGTATCTGAGTCGTCTCGATAATGATCGTCGATTGGCGGATCATTTCTTTGGTAAAATGCACATGGGTTACTCGGACATGCGCAAGACGTATAAGAAACTCAGCGAGGAGCTCAAGGGCAGACCGCCGCCAATTCGTCATCACGATGATGAGGACAGTGGCTGGGGTGGCCGCGCGGGTGGTGGTAGAGGACCTCGGTATGGTGGTGGCGGCGGCTACAAGAAGCGTGGTGGACGGTGGTGATTATGATGACTATTCACTACTCTTCTTTTCTTTTGCTTGCTGGATTCGCATAGCGCAGGCGTTATTCTTTCTATCAGGACGTTATGAATTGTCATATGTGTTAATAGGATAAAGTACTTGTCTTGAAAATCCAAATCTGGGCCATATTTTGCAATACAGTTGGTCTGCTTACTTGGACCGTAAGCTGCTAGTGCTACATAATAACGGCATGGAAGCGCGATTCACGAACTGAGTCTCATAATTGGAAATTGAATGGAACTATGTAGGACCGCATTGACAAGCAAAGAAAGCTACAACGGTGAGTTGGTTTGCAAAAACTCGGATATGAATTGAGTAAAGGAAGTATTCATCGCTGTGCTGAAAATCCGTTGCGAAAACAAACGTAGATATCCCATGATCACCCAATATCCCATTTTCCGCTTCCCAGTAAGAGTAACAGCAGTACAACACAGACACCATGTCCAAAAGGAACCTAAGAAAAATAACCGATGATTACTATACAGTCGTATTATAGCCATCTACTTTGCATTCTGCTGTAGATTATGTCCATTCGTTGTAGCCTGGACCAATTCCTGCATCAATATTTCGTAGTTCAGCGCTGTCTCCGGCCGTCGCAACAAGATATCACGGACGACACTAAGTTGGGTAACATCCGCGTTCGGCGCCTGTTGCAAGAGCTGTTGAATAGCTGGGGAGCTAGCCTGAGTACCCAGTACCTGAACGGCAGCTGCAAGACCTGTGACTGGGGCCTGATTTTGTGGCGCTGGACTCTGATATGGTGCAAATTGGGGGGCATGTGGAGGATGTTGGTGCTGAAATTGGTGTTGTTGCTGACCATATGGGGAGTGTGCCAGCGGTGTTCCGTCAAAATTCGAAGGCGCTGGGGTGATTTGAGACACAGGCCGTGGCCCGGGAGTCATGAATTGTTGTTGAGGTGTTGCTGGACTCGCAGAAGCCATTGGCTCCTGGCTTGGATGGTGCGATGAGGGCTGGACCGAAGGGGGATTCGACTCAGAAGTCTTCACGGCAAAAACGACGAGAAGAACCCGTTCCGGAGTTGGATCCTCCAGAGTATTGTTCTCTAAGAGTTCAATGAACTCGGGTTTCTTAGTTGACCCAGCCTCGATAGGAATAAGGTAAGTATCTTTGACGGCTGCTAGCGGATGCTTGCCAACCACGCCGTATCTCTTGCGATCCGAAAAATAGTTGAAGAGCTTGTCGAAGCCTGCCTGCTCTTTTGGCAACTCGGGCTTGCTGATACAAATGACTGACACGTCTGTGGAAGTACTGAAACGCAAGTTGCAGAGATACTCGCTAGCCAGTTGGATGTCAATTCGGCCGTCCACAAGCAATGTCGAAGGCGCGAGCTGACTCCAGGGGATTCGTCCACTGAGGTCGGCACCCCCAACATGTTTAGCTGAGGAGGAAAACTCGGCAATGGGGTTCATGATGACCTTGCCGCGCCAAACAGCTCCTTCATCATGATAATCCTTAGGTGAGTAGGGCGGCGACTCTGGTTCGTCATCCTTCAAAAGCTGATCAATCTCTGCATCGGCCTGAGCCGTTCCAGTTGGTAGTGGCTGTCGAATATGGGTTGCCACCTCTGGAAACACTTGCTCGTGCTCAGTGCCCCCAGGGGAGTGAGCCCTAGGCGGGAAGTGCTGATCGTGAGACATGCCCTCGGCAGGTTTGCTGTCAGATGCTTGCTGGTTACCAGATTTCTGAGCGTTATCGCCATCAGCGGACTGCTGAGGACCTGGGCTTTGACTGCCATCTGCATCGACTAAGCTTCGACGGGGAGCAGCAGAGAACACGGGCTCACTGGACACATTCTGATTATCATCCTCAACCAGTTCCTCGCCTTTATGGGTCCGCCTGATCCTTGGCCCTTGTTCTTGCACGATAATATGCTGCCTTTCGGCTTCGCGCTTGATCTCGGCATCCTTCTGTTGCAGTTCTTCACTTGCCATGTCTTGGGAGCTCATCTTAGAGAGGGTATCTGGGAGTAAACTACCTACGAGCAGACGATCCCGTAGAGAAGGGTTCTTCTTTACGTTAAACAAGATCGTCCGCAATTGTGCTTTATACTGCTCTGTGGTCTCTCCAGATCCTCCGCAGAAATTCTCATACATTGCATTCTCGATTGAGAGAGCGAGTTGCCGTGCGACCTCCTCCGCTGACTTCCCATCCGACAAGCTGAAGGAACCTCGCCTTCGGGCTTCAGAAACCTGATCTACAAATAACCTGACCAGAGCACTGGCCGCACTTTTCCGAGCAGGATTAGAGAGTTCTTCCACGGTCTTTACGCCCTCAACCACCACCGTTTCTGCGGTAGAGTTCTGGCGTGAAGGTTGCTCCTTAGCTTCATCCTTTACTTGGGTTGATTCCACGGTAGTCATCACAGTATCTGCTGGGGGAGAGACCTTCTGCTGTTTCGATTTCGGTGTCTGAAACACGAGGTGATTAGTTATCAGAGTACCTTGCTCGAAGGAGTCATCCAGAGCACTTACAGGTTCAGGCGTAGACACGTCCTGGCGCTCATCAAACTTGCGCTTTTGAGCACTTGCCGATCGGACATCGGGAACGGCACCATTCTTCTCGGTGGCCGGTGTAACAGATGGTGGTGCTGGGGAAGTCGGAGCAGCGTCAGGCGCTGGAGGAACAGTAACGGCGGCGGGAGGGGGAGCAGAAGCAGAAGCAGGGGCAGGAGCGGGAGCAGGGGCTGGGGTTGACGAAGCTGCTGTACGTGCTGGTGTGCTCGCCTCGGTTTTAGGTTCGGGCTTGGGCTCAGGTTTGGGCTCACTGGGTCTGCCTCTTCTGCCTCCCTTTTTACCCTTTCTGCGACGCGATGCTTTCTTTTCCTCAGCTTCTTTGCGCCTTTTTTCAGCTGCCTCCTCCCAAGGCTTTTCACCACGCGCAATCTTATCTAGGAGAACTTTATGATTTTCAGGCTTGCATATCTCACAAAAGTACTCGTCAGGTTCCTCGCCCTTCGCGAATGTGAGACCCATGCAGTCATTATGTTGCCATGCTGAACAACGATCGCAGCAAATCATATCACGTTCGATGTCTTCCTCCTCTTCATATTCTCCGCATATACATCGGATAATCTCTTCTTCTTCACTGGGGGCAGGTGTTGGTTCGACGGAGGGTTTCGGTGGTTTTTCCTTCGGCTGCGCTTTCGACTTGGGTTTCTTCGCAGGTGTCTCAGGGATAAGATCGAGGTTCTTGTGCTGACCCTTGGTCGAGCGACCTGATCGTCGCGGTTCTTCTGACGTCGCTGTTAGCTGGCTATCCAGACTGAGTTTGGGGATCTGCTTTCAACCGTCACTCCACTCCTATGTGGACTGACATACTGTCCGCGAGATTGTGGTTACTATGAGCTTACCGGTCATGGTGGGGGTATATAATGATAAGATGCAAAAGCTTTCTACGGTGCGATGTAGAGTAACCCAGGACAAGCGCCACCCAAATCTCGTTCTACGGCATCAGAGGGTTCAAGTAATACACAAGAGAAGACGCTGGACAGTGGCACTGCTGCTCGGTCCACAAAGGTATTACTTTATCTTCTCAAATTTGTTTCCACAAAGATTTATTTAAGACACAACGCGTAGCGACAGTATTTTAACACCGGGTATGGGTGTTCTGACTCTGACGAATTCCTCTTTCTCGCGCAGCGTGAATGCTTGGCGTGAGCGGGGTCGCGTGAGCGCTGTCTTGATGCTGGCTGAGATTTATAGATATGTCCTGCAAGCCGACGATACCAAATTGGCAACCGAGCGACTGCGTAGCGACTTCTGATGAGTTTGGCGACAGTTCAGTTGACAGGGAGGCGATGGGGGGATGAGGAGATGAAGTTGGACGAGGAGGAATGAATGAAGACGGAGTCGCGGTCGTCGGCTGAGTCAGCAGACACGTGAATAGATGGTTGCGGCTCGGCGGGGAGGTCTTGGTACGACGCCAAACAGGGTTCCTCTTCGTCGCGTTTATTCATTGAAAGCTCCTCCGTATCCCCACATAGATTGCGCATTTTCCTGATCGTCCTGCATCTAACACTAGTTTAACCCAGCTACGATATCCTTGAACACTTTATTACAATCAGCGAAGGCTCTTTTAATAAAAAATCAGAAAGAAACCAAACATTAATAAAAAAAAAAGGGGGGGTTATCTTCATTACGATGGCGGATGTTCGATCGTTACTTCGGAATGAACTGGCTTCTCGCAAGGGCTCAAATCAGACCACAAGAGCAGCAACCACAACAACAAACCGTGTCACCAAGAAGCGCAAGGTAGATCCCGAAGATGACTTGACGCGCAAGAAAATGAGACACGCGATCGCAAACGCGGATCCGCAGTCAGCAAATATTCGTACTGTACAGCCACCGAGTGCCCAGTCCCTAGACGAAGACATTGAACTCTCAGAGCGGGATACTGCTGGCCCAGAACCACTATCAGAAGAAGAAGCCGAACAGCTTCCCGCCCAACCTAGTGCACAACCATCCGAGGCAGCAGCGGCATCGAATAACATGACTCAGAATCCTAAGACTATTGATGAAGACGAATGGGCTGCTTTTGAGCGTGAAGTAGCAGCCCCAACTAGGGCACCACAGGCGCCTGCTGCAGTTGCCGCACAGGCGACGATATCAGCGGCACCTATTTCCGCTGAGCAGCTGGCAGCACAACAAGAGAAAGAAAATGACACAATAGCCCGTGGCCGTGAGGCCGAGGCCGAAGGTGAACGCGAAGACGCAGCCCGCTTCTTAGAAGACGAGTTCGACGAGATGGAGCAATTAGAGGAGCGGGTTAGACGGCTGAAACACAAACGTGAGGAGCTAAGAAGTATGAGGGCCACAGGGGTCAAAGAAGATGATTTGATGGATGATCCGGCTTCTGCTGCCACAGTGTCAAAAGACCATGAAAAGGGCCAGGATGACGAAGAAAATAACGACGACGACGATGACGATGACGATGACGATGATGACTGGGATAATTGGAGATTCAGGTAACAGACTGGAAATGAATCAAACGGGAAAACGGGAAAGGTGGCATTTCTTACAAAGGGAGGTCCCGAACTTTTCATAATTACATTGATACCCCATGAGCTATACGAAGTCGCACAAAAGTGTTCTCTAATGTGTCAACATACATGACTGGATTCCAAGGCCGGCGTCCTGGCTTTTCTGTATCTATTAGGTATGAGTATTTGTTGTCCTGTGACCTAAGTCGAACCAATAATTTGTCTGGAGATATAGAAGGAAATGAATTGCTCCCATAGCCGTGACGGTTCGGCGGGCTGCTGTTGGCCAGACAATAACAATTGAATGGATTTGTACTATTACAAGATCATTACTACCTATGGATCACTTCCCTTCCTGGGCTTCCCCTTCCTTTGAAGAGTCTTGCTCGCCCTCTATATGGCTTCGTAGTCCCGCTTTACCTATCCTCAGGGCTTCTTCAATCTCTGCCTCTCCTTCTCTTAGAAGGTTCCTCCCACGGGCAAGGTCACCCCGCTGCTTGCGTTTGTCCTCTTGCACTTGTTTCTCCCGTTCTGCCAAAGCCTTCTCACGCCTTTCGCGCTCCATTCTCTTACGCTCTACCTCGTCTCGTTGTTCCGCAGTCATATGCTCATCCTGCTCCGGCGCCGGAGGCAAAGTAGATATGTAGGTTTCAATGAGTGGATCACGGACCTTCGCAGGGAGAGAGATATATCTGATGTCGGTAATGATAGTTGGAGGGAGAGCTTCCAGGCTCGACGAGCGATTTAAATCATGCAGAGGGACGGACTTCAGCAAGGTGGAGAGTTCGGACTTGCGAGTGCTCTCCGGCTGTTTTAACCGTGACATTAAGTCGCGATAGAATTTCTCTCGATCCTTATCGGACAGTTGTGTGTCTTTCATTTCGGGCTCCTTGCGATACTTGCGTTTGAATTCCGGCCAATATAGCTTTGGAGTAGCGTGCGCTTCAAGGAAAGCTAAATATTTGATGCGCGGGTCCTTTTTCTCCTGTTTCTCTTTCTGTTCTTTAAGCACTTGGATTCGATCGCGGCTCCAATTAGACCAAACTTCCCGACGCGACCTCATATTCGGAAGCGCGGTGTAACGAGAGTCCTCTATAATCCGGCCTTCTTCAATGATTTTATCCCACGTTGCATACGGATTAATATGATAATCATCAAGAAGGTCACGGAACAGAGCAGTTGCGTCTTCTTCTGTGAGTGGCAGTCCCTCTGCACCTTCTTCCCAGCCATCCTCGCCTGGTTCTCCATATTCGCCGGGATCAAGGCCATATTCTTCACCCATAGCGGCGAGTTGGTACTCGATATCTTCTTCCGTGAACTCCAAGGGTTGTTGTTGGCCATCGTCGCCCTCCGTTTTCGGCCGTTTGGAAGGATGATCCTCATCTTCGCCTTCGCTATCTGTCACTTCGACTTCCTCATATTCATCACTTTCTTCACCCGCATATACAGCCGGGGTAGTTCCTTTCTGCTCATGATGCTGTTCGCCAGATAGCTCAGTTTCCCTTTCAAGGATGGAACTCTCGTCATCGATGTCTTCACCACGCTCCGCCCTCTCTTTTTTCTCTCTCTCTATACGGTCGTACTCCACAACTCCTTTCAATACCTCCGGTGGAATTTTCCAGAAACTTTCATTCGTTTCAGGGTTGTGGACAAATCTCCTTCCCAATTTGGTTTTGACGAGTACCCACGGTGCACAGCTGGGTAGGGCATGTTTCGATTTCGGCCTATCTTCTGGCCCTCTATTCCTGCGATCGTGA
The DNA here is from genome assembly GCF_009193585.1 of Aspergillus caelatus. Taxonomy (NCBI): domain Eukaryota; kingdom Fungi; phylum Ascomycota; class Eurotiomycetes; order Eurotiales; family Aspergillaceae; genus Aspergillus; species Aspergillus caelatus. Next base: position 167,080 of record NW_022475283.1, read on the forward strand.
TAGCCTCTTCCTCCACGAAAGCCGCCCCGATGTTGACCATGTTGAGGTGTTGCTTGGATAGATGCGCCGAACCCAAATCCCTGAGGTGCATAAGGCGTCGAGGAAAATGGAGGTAAAGTATCCGGAGTAAGATAAGGGGCGTTGTGAGTGGTATCGGGCGCAGACGGGGCCGATTGAGGTTGGAGTGGAGCCGCAGACGCCTGAGGTCTAGTGTAGGTTGATTGTTTTGTTTGCGAGTTATAATAATACAAGTGTCCTGTGTCCGGTCAGACAAGAGAAATTCCATGACAATGACGATGTGACGCACCCGAAGGAGCTCTATGCTCGGTCCAGCCTGGTGGTAGTGGAGGGGGAGGGGTATAGGTGGACTTGAGCATTGTAATCGCGATGCACAGAAAATACGGGTTCGATGAATTGTTGGCTCAAGAACTTCCAGATGTTTATATACATAGGCGAATTGGTAAAACTACTTTTGTAGCGGAGAGCGCGTGCAATTTTGCGGCAGTCAAGAGCTTCGCATAGAAACCAAAGGTAAAGGCGTGGGCCCGAGCTTGGCAAATGGCAAGCCGCTGGACGCGCAGGGCAAGTTGCCTGGTCACTGACTGTGACTTGGAGCTCACCCCAACCCAACCTACGCAGCTTGACCATTCCTCATCAACAACCTCCCTTTCTTTTCCCTCCACCTTCGCTCATCTACAAAGACTCCTTTCTTTCTAGTTGTCCGCTTTTACGTCACATTCGATATGTCACGGCGATACGATTCCAGGGTACGCTCATTCCGTAATCTTCTTAGCCCGGAAGCTCTAGCTAACCGATGACGCTGTTCGATAGACTACCATCTTCTCCCCCGAAGGTCGCCTTTACCAGGTTGAATATGCGCTCGAAGCAATTTCGCACGCCGGCACGGCTCTAGGAATTCTGGCCAAAGATGGAATCGTTCTTGCAGCGGAGAAGAAGGTGACTAGCAAGCTGCTAGAGCAGGACACTTCTGCGGAGAAACTTTACACTCTGAATGAGTACGATGATAATTTTTGCAGACATTTTATCGTGGCTGTATTCAAAAGCTAATCTTCCGGGTAGTAACATGATCTGTGCCGTGGCAGGTATGACGGCAGATGCAAACATCCTAATCAACTACGCCCGACAAGCCGCCCAGCGTTATCTTCTTACCTACGACGAAGAAATCCCATGTGAGCAACTGGTCCGTCGACTGTGCGATCTGAAACAGGGATACACCCAACATGGTGGTCTCCGTCCATTCGGTGTCTCGTTCATCTATGCCGGCTACGACCCTCTTCGGGAGTTCCAGTTGTACCAGAGCAATCCCAGTGGTAACTACGGTGGTTGGAAGGCCACTAGCGTAGGAGCAAACAATGCAAGTGCCCAGAGTCTGCTCAAACAAGATTACAAGGAAGACTGTGATTTGAAGGAGGCGTGTGCTATGGCCGTCAAGGTCCTGAGCAAGACTATGGACTCTACGAAGTTAAGCAGTGAGAAGAGTAAGTGGTAGTGCATGGAATTCTTATCCGACCCCTACCCCGCCACTGCAGTCTAATGAAATTTACTAAATCTTGTTTTCACAGTTGAATTTGCGACGGTGGGAAAGACTCAGGAAGGGAAAATTTACCACCACCTGTGGAATGCTGACGAAATTAATGCTCTGCTGAAGCAGCATGGGCTGGCTAAAGTTGATGACGAGCCCGAGGCTGGGGACATTAAATAAATCATGAAAGAATGCTTCTTGTTCAGTTACTCGGTCAAGATAATCCCATATTGTTTTTCTTGAATATTCCCTATCAGTAATCTACCACAGTCCCGAGATTGTCCTTCTTCGAACTATAAGTCCGTGAAAGCATATGTTGCTGAAACATTCCTTGAACCCAGAGAGGATGAGCATGGAAGTACTAACCAGTAGTTACCGCCGGATCTGAAGCGTAACTAATGTTGTTCACTGGTGACGTGGCAGGCGGCGACGTCAATTTGCACAACAGACACCCGAGCTCTCATGCCTGCTCTCGTGTTCTTCATGCCAATTCGATCAAAACTGCTGCAGAGCAATCCGAATCAAGATAAATGGTCCACGTAGCTTCGAAGGTCCGGTTGCATCTGGCGCTTGGATGATGCTAAATGTACTCCGTACGGAGGGCGTTGGGCGTGAATTCCTCATATATAAGCAGTGTCCAGAGACTATCCATCCCCTACTTGCATTCTTACGGCAGGATTATTGCAGAAGGCATCATAATTTACAACAAGTGCCATTGCTTCGGTTCGCCATGAGGTTTTGCGGGTATACTGCTCTTCGTTTTTTTGGAATTTATTCCATAACATGAATCGGAAACCCTCAGTGAAAACAACCAAAATTGACAAGAGGGTACCAATCCTTTCAAGCCGTAAGGGAAAAGGGAACAAGGACTGATGATAAAAGCACTCCACCAGTACTGTTCACAATATTACTGACTCGGAAACGAGACAGAGGGCCGATTACACCATGCTAACTGAATGTGGTTAGACTCACGTGAGTACATACAATGGACGCGGGGCTTCACATTCATACTAGAAACCATCAAACATCACCCCGTTTCAGTGGCATTGATGTCCAGACATTAATCGCTAATGAATGTGGTGTCTATACTGGGTAGTTTAGGGATATGGGCTGTCTTTCTCCTTCAGTTTCTTTGCTCAATTTCTCTTGCATTTAGGGCAATTGCTTATATACGGGGCAACTTGCCAATCCTTATCGGCGAAGCGCTCACCAAGAGTATAGGCGCTTATTGAGTGGAACTGGTCGTTGAGGATACCACACGAGACGCAAGATTTGCGGAATTCGCAACACTTCATTGGGCCTCATATTCAATCAACAACAGGTCCCCATCAAATCCAAACTTTTCCTCCAATCATTAGATTGGGCTGTTTTCATTTTGATGGAAACAACCCAGCATGATGACACAGCCAACGAGCCACATGAGCAAAATGACCCATTATTGTGAGACATGAAATTATTACACTGAAATTAGGACTGAATTTAAAAGAAATCGCAAATGAGGGAATCTAAAAAAAAAAAAATAAAAAAAATCCAGCTCCAGTTCGCCAGCGCCATAATCCCCCTAATATTAACAAGCGGCAATTCAAGACAATGCTTTTCGTCGGTCATCACGTTCCCTCTGAAGCTGGCGGATCTCCTTCTCAAGCTCCGTTATGAGCTTCTGTGATCGATCCATGGAGGCCACAAGAGTGCTTCCCTCCCGTTTCCACCGGTTCAACCGTTCCATCTCGGCGCTTCGCCGCCGGTACTTGGTCTCGATCTTCTCACAAAGACGGCATTGCGTCGTCTCAAACTCGGTCATGTTGACAAGTCTCATACCGCACGTCTCGCCAGTACGGTACTCGTAATTGCAGCGGTGAGCAAAATTGGTCCAACTCCAATCTCCACACGCATATCTCTTCTGGTTGTAAAAACACATGCCTATCAGACCAGTCAGAGAACGCCTGTCCGGGGTCACGATCAAACTCACTGGTACTTGGTGCAGTTTCGATGTTTCACCTTCTGCCTTATATTCTATTGGCTTGACCCGGTGGTCCTACCGCCCTCTGAATATATGATAGGCTAGGCTTAAACAAAGCCTATTGAACTTTGATGGAGATTTAAAAATGTTGAAACGCGTTATATCAAGGTCAAGACTTTATGTCTTATGAATTTTCTTGAGGGGATATACTTTGAAACGATGATTGATTCAGATAACATTGAGATGAAGGATCGTTGGTCCTATTTATGTTTCGTGAGCAGCTTCTATGCTACTGTTCAGCCAGTTCTTGTTACTATGCCCATTCATTGTCGATCAGTGCCTTTGCTGTGTGATGGCTTATCGTCCACAGCATTCTACCATCACATTCGCATCACCTCCCTTGAGTGCTTCTTGCGGTTGGCTACAACAAGTTTGCCCAACAGTGGAGACACGAGATGTCCGCAACATTCCCTTTTTGGGTTGATTGTAATCAGTCGGTGCTTCATGGGTGCATGCACCCTGCTGTCGTGGCGAAATCATCTATGCTGCCTCAAGTCGAGCATCCGAAAATCCCTCATCGCGAATCATTGTTTCGCTGTCCTAGCTTGGCTTGGACTGCCATTGCTGCCTTGGGTGCTCAATTTACCATCCCCGCTTCATCTATGCATCTGTGTTTCGTATGAAGCCATCGTTCGAGAACCATATGCTTTCACCCTTACCGAGTCAAAGCTTCTGCATGATCCGTCACTTTGCTGCCAGCTGTCATGCCGTCTTACACTGGTGCCCCGTTTTATTTTTTATTATTTGTTAACTTTTTTTTCTAATTCCAGGGGCAACCTGGCTACCAAGCTAAGAGGGGGAGGCAATGGAAAAAAAAATATTGAATCCCTTCTCTTTGCAATATCATTATGGTTCGTCAGAGATCATCCCCCTACATGTCTATGTGAATATTATTGACAATTTGTGACCAATAAGTTCAGACTCCCCTTTCCCTTTTTTTTGGGGGGGGGGGGGGGTTTGCTATAGTATCAAAACTTGGATATCCCGTTTTTACTGAAAGATGAAATGAATCCTGCTGAGAGTATTTTTTTACTTTTTCTTTTTTTTTTTTCTTGGCCTGTTCGGTTGCTGGTATGCTTCCAATAAGACTTGATGTCCGTATCTGGTTGCAACCCTACCTGACTTCCTCCACTCTATTATTTTGTCTCCCAACCCCGTTTACAAGGATATCTATCTTTGGTAGCAATTGGTGTCTCGCATCCTCCGCATGTTCCCGTTTCGACTAGATGTTTCTGCACTTAGTGGCAACAGACGCGTCACTAAAAGATATCGATTGGCATCCATTGCGCCGTGAAGCTCGGTCTTGGTCAACTACCCTTTCTTAAAGTGGTATGATGAAGTCAATTATTAGGAGACGATCATTTTTCAGCTGATCTTTCACGGCTGCAGACGAATAATCCCGCATTCGCCCCCGCTTTGGTGCAGGGTTTGTTCTTCACTTACCTACCTTACTCGGTTGAGATGATAGGATATGATATGACCACTGTATCTGCAATGGCAGATACAAACCGTGGTACGGTACACCTCCTGTTGAACCCATGCAGCTGCACTAGAATTTGGATACTGACGTGGCGCCCCTTGTCTGGTGCAAAACACTCAATTTCTCATCTCTTGAGGCTGATAGAGGAAGTTCGAGGCGAAAATATGGTCATCACGTCGCTCATTGAGTGATGGACGAAATGGTTTCGATGTGTGCCTTCTGGCATTGACAAATGAATAAGGAGAATTTTTTGGGCCTCCGCTTTTCCGAGCATCCTAGGTTGTGTTTCCAAAAGGTGCCTTCGCACAGCTGTCTATTCGCTACAATGCAGGATTGCCGGCTCATCCGAACTGAGTGCTAGGACAATGAGCCGTCGAACAGCGGATCCATGGAAAGGGGATGATGCCAACTCAGCGGCGCCGGTGCTAGCTTACTACCGTGACGAAGAAGCAACCCCAACGATTAACTGTACACCACCTGTTGAAGTGAATGATTCTGGTTCTACAACATCATTTGCCACCCTCACACCTTGTCTCCCACCCCGTGCTATTTAGGAATTACTAATCTATTCTTGGTCGTGGCGATTGACATTTAGAAACAAGGATCAAGAAAACAGTGGTAACAAGTCCTACCCAACCGACGAGAGTTTCTGCTTCGACTCAGAGGCCATCACCTTGACCCATTCCGCGGACTTACTCATTTCTGTATTAGCGAGGTGAATTTCGTTAACTCTGACGACGTTGAAATTGAATATCTGACCCCCACATGCACGGTCCACTATGCTGGGTTCTTCAGTCCCGTGATCGTAATGTTACGCCGGAATCCTCTGCACATCTACGCATATGTGTTTTGCGAGTAACAAATGGAAAGACTTAGGTTTGCTCTCGAAATTTTAAGGTGAGAGGGCCTTCACCACTGTGTGACCCCTACGCGTTCGGATTGGCCCATGGCTGGAATATGCTAAATATCGGCAACGAGCTGTATCCAATAGAGTCCGATAGCAGGCCAAGGAATATATGCAGCTAATAAGTAACCCTGTCAAGTCCATCCTTAGCTCCAGGGATCTTGAATACGGGTTCCACTGACTCGCACACAGGAGACTCAGGGCGGCTCCTCGCATCTGCAAGCTGACAGCTGCCAGCGGTCCTTTTGCGCAATTCAGGTTCCGGGATTTTAGCTCTGCATATGCCCGTATCCCCTTTTCTTGATACGCGGGGCCTGGCTGAACTAGATATCGGACTTCGACAGGGGTTCGGTATGATTGCTTTTGGGGATACCAAACGAGTTGGGGCTTGTGGGCGCAGTGGGCGCAGTGGCCCGACCGCTGACGCCAGTGTGATCGCCATCGGATTTGCACTGGGCCCCGCTAGATCCTTATAAGTAGTCGAATCAACAGATGCAAGCCTTAATATTTCCGCCAAAGTGCGGCCGACACGATCTTGGAACCTACACTAGAGCAACTGGCAAAGTGTGGCTCTATATGCACAGTCACTGTGCCATCACGATGAGGCAGCTACGCCTCAACTGAGGTCATTGACGTGGCAGATGTCTGTCTGATGTCCATTAGTTAGGGGTTTCCATAATTTTTTGTTGCCTTACTTCTCCCTCAAGGCGTCACAGTCTTCGGGCTAAGGGAGTCCTCAGGCAGTCATGCAGCTAACTAACCTTTACAAAGATACGAAAGTAGCATTGCCATTTATGGGCACTCTTCTATGTCCCTCCTTCTTTGAAAAAAAAAAAAAAAAAAAAAAAAGAGGAATCATGCTTGTGCTGCTCCTACGTATATGTACGAGAGGACAAGGCTAGAGTTTGGCGAACACGTGCTTGGCTTTAGCACATTGCGCGCTTACCCAGATATAGTCCTCAAAGTATTAACCTGCCCTGTAGAACAATTCCCATACTTCAACATTCAAGCTCAAGTAGTTTGCTCTGTGGTACTGTCATCATCACGTGGTAAAGCAATGCCCTGGATGTACTCACTGTAGACCAATGACGTCAACATGATCAATGGAATAAAGTACAAGCTCGCCCACCGCAGCGCAAGTCCAGCTTCCTTCTTCCTTCTTCAACACAATCTCTCCATTCTAAAGAGCTCCGTTACCATTATTTAAGACAAGTAATTATCATCAATACCTTGGTATATCATACTAGTTGCTAATAACAGCCCAGGAAGCTACATCTTCATCTCAAACCTATTACCATTTTACGAAGACTAGTACCCTCAGTTCTCCTACCTTCAGCAACAAATATTCATCAATCTGCTATCGCAAACATGCCAATGCTCAAGCAACTCACCTCAATTACTACCCGGCTGGGCCAGCCCATTAAAACCGCCAACACCCGAGCCCAACAGCCACTTATCCAGCCAATCAACCAAAACAGGCGAGCGTTCCACGCCTCCCCAAGACCTCAAACAACCCATCAGCAAAAGGAAGAGGAAAGTAAATTCCACGATCGGAACATCCTCGACCCTCAGCGAAACGAAGGCACCCAAACGGGTACGGATAATGAAGTCGCTGGCCATCCATCCGCCTATGACCCGAACACGACGAGACCTGAGAGCGAAATCCAAGAGTCCGAGAAAGAGAGTCAACAGCAAGGTAAAGTTAGCAACCCCCTGAATGTTAGCCCGGGGAATACCGAAGTGAGTGGCACACGACCAACGCGGGAGGGGCTTCCGGATCGGAACGAAGAGAAAGAGGCGACGAGCGGAAGGGGAGCGGCGCGGAAGAATAAAGAGGTGAACAAGCCGAAGAATTGAACTGGGCTGTACAATGGAGGTTCAGCCATAAATCTGAATACCCCGTGTTTACATAAATCTTGTTTTTTGAAAGACTACATGTTTCAGTTGATTTGCTGTGAAGACCAGTAAGCACTATCACTATTATCTACACTATAGTTATTTATGAAAAATATACATCTGCCCCTTTTACTCAGTTCTTTGTCTCAGCTCCATATTTGATAATGTCACTACCGCCCAGGACCCAAACCTTCTCACTACCGGTAGGAACATCCCCTTCCAAAGCCTTGAGTCCTGCGTTGACCGCGGCTCTTGCAATAACATCCGCTTCCTGGGCCCATCCATTTTTCAATCCAGAGTGTATTTTCCCGGCAAATCCAGCAATACAGCGGACCGCAGCTTCCATAGGCCGGCTTTCCTCTCTTTGCCCGGCAATGAGACCAGGACGCAGAATCACGGTTCTCTCAAACCCTAGCGCCTTCACGTCTTCTTCAATTTCAGCCTTCATTCGGGGATATGCGAAATATGCATTCTTATCAGCTCCGGCGGATGAGATCAGAACGTAAACCTTTGTGCCAGCATCGCGCGCTGCACGTGCCATCTCGACATTCAGGCCATGTTCTATTTTGTATTGGTTTTCAAAGCCTCCGGCGCTTGCACGAGTGGTGGCAAACGAGGAAAAGAAGATAGATGGAGTGGGAGTAAGCGAGGCGAGCTCACTGGCCCAGCGCGATGTATCGTCAGATACGATTGTGGTCAGTTTGGTCTGGGCGGCAGATGCGGCCTGCGGGGTGCGGCGGGAAATTGTGTCCACACGAGCGACAGAGGGATGAGCGAGAAGGTTGTTGAGGATAAAGCTCCCCTTTAAAACCCGACAATGACAGAGAGTTGAGAGTCAGCCACGGCGCACCACTAGATATATATCTCGCGACAATCTAGGGGGGAGATATTGTGATAAGTATGATTATATGAAGCACTCACCACCATTCCGGTACATCCGATTAAGGCTGTGTTGGCCATCTTTACAAAGAAATAGCAATTATGAGTGCTGTTTATAACGAGGTTAGTTGATTAAAATCATCCGCAGGTGGTAGAAGATGACGTCGGGTTGATTAGTGAACGATTAATATCAATGAGCTAGTTATCAATTAGGCTAGACTCAAACAGGATGTATCTGCCTCAGGCCACCAAGAAATTGGAGAATTTCCTGTGCTTGTGAATAATGCGGAGAAGTGCCGGAAGTGGCGAGTTCTGCCGCTGTTTACCGCTGGAGATGCCGATAAAAATCTAATCGATAACAGAGAATGAGAAGAATCACGCAATTCACGCTAACCGCAATAGGCAACGGGTCCCTGGGGATTTCTATAGACTGCGGATGGGGGGTCGGACTCTTTTTACCCCATTGCCTCCCACTTTATGATTCATTCCTTTCCTTTTTTTTCTGGTCTTCATACTTGTTTGTTTGACCTGTATCTAGACAGGAATTTTTGTCGGGATGGCTTCTTCCTCTCCAGCCTTGTCGTCTCTAGACGGCCCGACCTATGTGACTGCGCAGACGCTTATCCAGCAAGTGGCGTATGTCCTGAGCGATAAGATCTTCTCTTATTCTCCAGAGTCATTCGACCTTGATGCCGCTCTCAAGCAATGGGCCTCCAGCCAAGAGTCCAATGCCAATGGCGAAACCCCTGCCATCCAAGCAATGGAAACTCGTCAGGGTGCTGGTAACATCGCCCTTGGCTACCTGTTTTCTCAAGACTTCGACTTGAAGAAGCGCCATGTTCCCCAGGGCATTGTCGCCTCCTCTGCCACCCTTCCTTATATGCGCACAGCCTTGGAGCAGCTTTCTCTGTTGTACTCAGTTGCCAGCCCTGTTGCCGCGCATGTTGCTGCTGTCGACTATTCCGGAGAGGAGGGCTTGGTCTCCGATTATGCGTCCGCCCTTTCTCTTGCTGAAGAGCTTGGCCTGGGTCTCGTTTCTAGTGCCTCCGTTCACGAGTCGCAGCACATGGCGCTGCTTACGACTTTACTCGCGTCGGTCTTGCCTTCTGTTCATATTTACGATGGTGTCCGCGTTGGACGTGAAACCACCCGGGTTATCGACACTCTGAGCCAGGCGGGTCTTTCTCGCACTTATGAAGCTGTCCGCAAGACCTTGGAAGATTCCCGTAGCCGTCACCTTGACAACCAGGGAAAGCTACTCGAGCTGCTCCAGTCTCTTAACGGTGAACTCGGCACGGACTATGGTCTCTTCGAGTACCACGGCCATGCAGAACCGGTCTCTGTTTTGGTTGCTTTTGGTACCGTTGAGGCATCTCTCACTGCCCAGATTGCCCGCTCTCTGGCCAAGGATGGCGTTCGTGTTGGTGTTATCAACGTTCGTGTTTACCGTCCATTTGTGGAGGAGGAGTTTCTCCGAGTGCTACCTCAGTCTGTGAAGACTGTTGGTGTCCTAGGCCAGGTTATCAACGAACAAGCTGTTCAAGAACAGGGCATCCGGTCTGCCCTATACGAAGATGTGCTTGCAGCTTTGACTTTCGCTACTGGCCGTGAGAACGTCCCTACCTGTGTGGACATCAAGTATGCCCGCTCCCAGCGCTGGGATCTGATCAACACCGCAGCTGCATTCCAGCTTGTCTCCGAAAAGCCTGTCGTTCAGACTGATGGCCAGACTGTGCCTCTTCAGTTATTCGACCCTTCTGCGGTCCAAGAATATATCTTCTGGGATGTCGATACCTCTGCCTGCGATAATGCTGCCGCCGTCCTCTCCCAAGCCCTTGCTGCCGATTCAGCAAGCAACGTGACCACCAACAAGACTCATGACAACCTTGTCCAGGGAGGTGCAGTACGTATTGATATCCGCAAGAGCTCCAAGACTTTGGAAGCTCCCTATGCTATCACTGCCGCCAATACCGCATATGTTGGAGATGTCAAGCTTCTTGCAGATATCGACATTGCTGCCTCTGTCCAGAACAACGGCAACCTTATCATCAACGCTCCTGGCGTGAAGGATGAGGATCTGGAGAAGAAGCTTCCTGTAGCCTTCAGGCAGCAGGTTGCGGAACGTGGAATCTCTGTCTACATTGTGGACCCCTCAGTCACCGGCGACGAGTCACTTGCCTCTGTTGTTCTCCAGACTGCTTTCCTGCGAGTGGCACTTCCTTCGCTGGAGGAGGTCGGTATCAAGAAGCTGGGTTCGATCACTGGTAACGTTGAATCTCTTGAGAACGTCAGCAAGGATCTTGATAAGCTCCTTCGCCAAATTGAGATTCCTGAGGCATGGAAAACACCCGAGGAAGGCTTTGAGGCCCCCCAGCTTCCCAAGGACATCTCTCCTAACAGCTTTGTGTCGTTCGACAAGGAGGATTCTGAGCCCGCTTCTCTGCTCAAGGACTGGCAGACTGCCGCAAAGGGCCTGGCTTTCAAGGAGGCCTACGGAACCAAGACTGCTCTCCGACCTGACACTGCTGCCAAGACCTTTACTGTCCATGTCAAGGAGAACAGACGCCTGACACCTGTCACTTATGACCGGAACATCTTCCACATCGAATTCGATTTGGGTGATTCTGGTCTTACGTATGACATCGGTGAGGCTCTTGGTGTCCACGCCGAGAATGACGTCAAGGAGGTCTCTGACTTCATTGCATTCTATGGTCTGAACGCCGACGATATCGTTGAGGTACCTAGCCGCGAGGATCCAGCCGTGCTGGAAAATCGTACAGTGTTCCAGGCTCTCACACAAAATGTTGATATCTTCGGTCGCCCGCCTAAACGCTTCTACGAGGCTCTTGCTGAATTCGCAACTGATCAGAAGGAAAAGACCGACCTTCTTACCCTGGGTGGTCCCGAGGGCGCTGTGGAATTCAAGCGTCGCTCTGAGGTTGATACCGTCACTTTTGCTGACATCCTGCTTGAATATCCCTCTGCTCACCCTGAGTTCTATGACTTGATCCGTATCGTCGGTCCCCTTAAGCGTCGTGAATATTCCATCGCCTCTTGCCAGAAAGTGACTCCTAACTCCGTGGCGCTCATGATCGTCGCCGTCAACTGGGTGGCTCCGAACGGCCGTGACCGATTTGGTCTGGCCACCCGCTACCTCAGCAGGCTTCAACCTGGCTCCCCCATCACCGTCAGTGTGAAATCAAGTGTGATGAAGTTGCCGCCTAAGTCCACTCAGCCTATTATCATGGCAGGTCTTGGTACTGGCCTTGCTCCTTTCCGTGCCTTCGTGCAGCACCGTGCACTTGAGAAGGCCCAGGGCAAGGAGATTGGTGCTGTTCTGTTGTACATGGGCTCCCGTCACCAGCGCGAAGAGTATTGCTACGGTGAGGAATGGGAGGCCTACCAAGAGGCCGGTGTCATCACCCTCCTTGGCCGTGCCTTCTCCCGTGACCAGCCCGAGAAGATCTATATCCAGGATCGCATGCGCCAGACTTTGCCTGAGATCGTTGATGCTTACATCCGGGAAGAGGGGTCTTTCTACCTTTGCGGTCCCACATGGCCGGTTCCTGATGTGACCGCAGTGCTGGAAGAAGCAATTGCCACCGAGGCCAAGGCCAATGGCAAGAAGGTTGACACTCGAAGGGAAATTGAGAAACTCAAGGACGAGGAGAGATACGTCCTTGAGGTGTACTAGAGGGCTTGTTAAAAAGGGTTTTGCTGATATGTTGATTATTCTTTTGAGTTTCTCTGTGCATGAAGTCGACATGAAGTTGATGACCATCCTGTTTTGGTTTAGCGCTTGTTAGCACCCACGCACCTGATCTATAGAAATAGACTTATTACCACTGTTTACCTTTTCGAACCTCATTCACTTTCCTCCGAATAGAACCATAACTAGGCAGGACCTATAGTTTTCTTAACACAACTCTGATCTTAGCTGCAGCATAGCACCCGAGACCTAGATCTTGATTATTTCTTCATTAAATCTATCTGCTGGTCGGCCTGGCTTTCCGGCCCGAGCCATGCGGTTCTGGGCGACACCATTAACTCCCCACTTGGCTAAACTTTTCCTCTTCGAGTTACATTCGCTATCAGAATTCTTGCTAAGACTTATCTAGCACCATGGTTTAATAGGGACCCCATCGCTCCCTATTACTTGTGCAATAGTGCTAGTTTTGGTGATATTGTACTAGGGTTATCTTGGAAGATGACTTTGGAAGCCTAGAAGAGTCCTCATGGCTATAAGATTGTTTGCACTACAGTTCTATCACCACACTGAATTTGGCATACACACATACCCTTTCGAATGATATATTTTGTATCCTTTGGGTATCTTCTATATAGTCTTTTGTATTGTAAATCTCCTGTCTTTTCCAGAAACACCGCCTCAGTTATGCAAATCAATGGACCTGGCCTTTCAATGAACCGACTTTCGGGAGTGTATAATGAAAAGCCACGCATGTAAGTTTTGTAGGAAAATCAATTAGAAAACGTTAACATCTCAGGCCCGACCGAGAGCCCCCAATTTTGTCTTTCCATAGGCACCACCCTTTTCTTTCCTCAATTCCAGTGCTCTCCGGTAAGGCGGAGCTGTAGGTGGCTGGACAGGATCTAAGCTTACATGATCAGGAGGAAGAGTGTAGGACGCATCGGAATCCCAGGAGGAGAGGTCGCCGCAGGCGATGAAAGGAGGAATCCACCTGTTCTCGACGGCAAACTTCTCCGTCACAGGCTTTTGAGAAAGGGGGTCGGGTGTAGAAGAGCTATCAGAATCGGCATGCAGCATGCGGACCTGGTTCTCCTTATGAGGTTCGGTTGAAGTAACGGTCTTTGTCGTCGTGAGATCAGCTCCGGGTTTGGCTTCAGAATCAACATCCATCACCTCTACACCGACGTTACCATCGGCGGATACAGTATGTGCCACTGCTGCGCCGCCGAATAGGGGGTTCTTGAGGGCATCCATGCCCATGGAGCCACCGTGAATGGACGGTGGAATGAAGCCTTCACAGACTACGAACGCCTCCAGACTGCTTGCTCGACTACTTCTCGGCTTCGCGACGCTGACCTTCTCGAAGACCGTACGAAGCTGTGCATAGATAAGGTCGACATCACGACCGCGGAAGATCTTGGCCACAAACTTGCCTCCGGGGCGGAGAACGCCTAGAGCGAGGTTCAGGGCAGCGTAGAGCAGCTGGGACTGAATGTAGATGTCTAGATCGTGCAGACCAGTGACGTCTGGGGCACCGTCGGAGATAACAAGATCGACAGGATGCGGTTGGCGGAGAGAAGAAGGGGAAGAAGATGTGGTGGAATCATAAGCCTCAGGGTCCAAGGCGCGGAGAAGAAGAGGGATTGTGGACGGGTGTGTAATATCTGCCTTGAGGGTTGTAATGCCTTCCAGCGGCGCCATCGGTTGCAGATCAATCGAGACAATCTTGACATTCTTCCTAGGTTTCAACTCCTGCATATCCGCATCTCCATCCACTCCGTTGTCCGTCGCATCACCGTTCGCACTCGCCAGCGCGGCCGTTTCCTTGCCTTTTTTCTCCACCCACGCCCTACGTCCGAAGCTCTCGCCCTTAATCAACACCCGACTCAACACCTGACTCCAGCTACCCGGCGCTGCGCAAAGATCCACAACTCGTGTAACTTTCTCCGGGTTCTCGTGCTCGAATAGATCAAATTGCTCATCGATCTGGATTAGCTTGAACGCTGAGCGCGCACGCCAATTTTGTTCTTTGGCTAGTCGGTAGTACGCATCGCGCTTGTCCTTGGAGGATTTACCCATCTTCGCGGTGTCTGCGCGACGGTTGAAACTATACCAATGGGTATGTAAAAAAGAGTGATTTTCAATGAATTTCTCCGTGGGGCAGAGGCGGGCGTGCCGATAAGATTGACTGTAAGGCGGCGAGCGGAGGGCTTTTTTTCTGCCGCTCTTTTTCCCTTCTCGGCGCCGAAAATAATTCTTTCAGATCAACCAGAAACAACATATATCCTCATAATTGTTTATAAGTCCTAGACATGGGACAGAAACGGCAGCGGGACCAAAAGGGTCCGGGATCCTTTGTGAAGAAAAGGAAGAAGAGCGCAAAGCCTAGCAATGCGACCGGGGAGGATAGTGACTGGGATGGCTTTGTCGGAATGGATGAGCTTAACTGGAAGGAGGTAGCTCTGCCGGATCGTCTTGAAGATGCTGGTGGATTTTTCGGATTGGAGGAAATTGAGGGTGTTGATATTATACGGTCAGAAGGGAATGGTGAGATCAAATTCAAGGTATGTTCTCTGCGCCGCGGTTTTGAGCGATATATAGTGACACCCATTAGGCAAAGGCTGGAAAACCGAAAAAGTCAATTTTGAAGAAGAAAGAGCCAGAGGAAACGAATACTCAGTCCGATGATGAATGGGAAGGTTTCGGCGATGACGATCAAGCTGTTTCCCAGGAGGAATCGAAGGAGACCCAAGACGAACCCAACGAGTCCGATAAGAAGGTGAAGGTGAAAGAGAACAAGAATGCGAAGGAGAAGAAGAAAAACGCAAAGGACGCGACGAAAGAACAGAAAGGAAAAGCTGCTGAAAGTAAGGAAGACAAGGGAATTCAATCCGGGATCTCGTTTGCAGCCCTTCAGGATGAAGAAGACGACGACGGAGCGGACGTCTCTGCTTGGGAGTCCCTTGGGCTCTCTCCCGAAATCCTCACTGGAATCTCGAAGATGAAGTTCACCACGCCAACGTCTGTTCAAAAGGCCTGCATTCCTCCCATCTTGGATGGTCGCGATGTCATCGGAAAGGCCTCGACAGGTTCAGGAAAAACGCTCGCTTTCGGAATCCCCATTCTAGAGTACTATCTGGAAAAGTTGCGGAGTAAAATTCAAAATGATTCAGAAAAAAATGAGACCGCACCGATCGCCCTTGTTTTATCGCCTACTAGAGAGCTGGCGCATCAGCTCGCGAAGCATATTGGGGAGGTGGTCAGCCATTCCCCGGGCGTCAATGCTCGAATTGCGCTTTTAACCGGTGGTTTGTCAGTGCAAAAGCAACAGAGAGTCCTTACCAACGCTGATATCGTAATCGGTACACCTGGTCGAGTGTGGGAGGTTCTCAGCTCTGGACATGGTCTGATTCGCAAGATGCAGGCGATAAAATTCCTTGTTATTGATGAGGCCGATAGACTTCTGAGTGAAGGACACTTCAAGGAAGCTCACGAGATATTGGCAGCTCTCGACCGCGTTGTGGAAGGAGAGTTCCCAGATGAGTCGAGCGACGAATCTGACGATGAACCAGACCCCAAGTCTGGTAGACAGACCCTGGTTTTCTCAGCTACATTCCACCGTGACCTTCAGCAGAAGTTGGCGGGCAAAGGCAAGTGGACCGGTGGTGATATCATGAGCCAAAAGGAGTCAATGGAGTACCTTCTTCAGAAGCTTAACTTCCGCGAGGAGAAGCCTAAATTTATTGATGTGAACCCAGTTTCGCAGATGGCAGAGAACCTTAAGGAGGGTATTGTGGAGTGCGCTGCTATGGAAAAGGTACGTTTCAAACCAAGCGCATCATATATATTCCGTCTAACGATTTATGCAGGACCTTTTCCTTTACACCCTTCTGCTCTACCACCCTAAACACCGCACTTTAGTTTTCACGAATTCCATATCCGCCGTCCGACGACTAACTCAGCTCCTACAAACCCTTCAACTCCCAGCACTTGCTCTTCACTCTTCTATGGCCCAAAAGGCACGACTTCGTTCCGTAGAACGGTTCTCCTCTCCATCATCCGACCCTAGCTCCATCCTTGTCGCAACCGACGTTGCTGCGCGTGGACTCGACATCAAAGGTATTGACTTTGTAGTCCATTACCACGCTCCTCGTACTGCGGACGCATATGTCCACCGGTCTGGCCGTACCGCGCGTGCTGGAGCGTCGGGAAAGAGCGTCATCATCTGCTCTCCGGACGAAATGGTCGGCGTGGTCCGACTCGCTGCAAAGGTGCATGCGAACATGGCCAACAGAAAGAAGGTGCCTCTCGAATCGTTAGAGTTAGATCGTCGAGTCGTATCTCGTGTCAAACAGCGAGTCACTCTAGCGGCTCGAATCGTTGACTCCAATATCGCTAAAGAGAAGGTTTCGTCCGAGGATAACTGGCTCCGCACAGCTGCAGAAGATCTTGGTGTTGACTACGACAGCGAGGAGTTCGACAATGCCACAGCGCGCGCGCGCGGACGCGGACGTGGACGACAGGAGCGCGAACGGAAAGCTGGAAACACTTCCAAGGGTGAATTGGCGGGGATGCGCGCCGAATTGAAACAGCTACTCTCACAGAGAGTCAATGTGGGTGTGAGTGAGCGGTATCTGACTTCGGGACGAGTTGATATCGAGGCACTTCTGCGTGGAGAGGGTAATAACTCCTTCCTGGGACAAGTGGATCCGTTGGGTTTCTAATTGCGACATGTACATAAAGCATACAAAACTATTGAATGTATACACTGAGCCAGCATCCTTTTAAGTCATACCAGGCTAATGTCCACGAAGAACGCTATCTCTTCCTGAAGATTGAACCAACTTGAATTGACTCTAGGAAATACGACGAAGGACATCAACGGAATAGGCTAACTAGAGCATCTCCCACTAGTACTTCCTACCATCGTGGTTGCACTTTTCGTCCCATCTTGCATGTGCACTCCATTGATCTGTTTCCACAATCATAACAGACTTGAGCACCGCAGAAACAGCTTATAATGATTAATATGTATTGGTGAAGACAATGCCTGAAAGGGACTCCACTCACCTCAGAATATTGCAGCCATCGTAGCGTTGCAGCATACGGAGACATTGGGGACAGTTCCTCCACTTCTTCTTCGTCGCCAATGCAAGAAACTCTTTTGTGCCGTCGTTATGGACCTTCTTGCATCTCCCTCGGTGGGAGGACCCTTTGCAAGAGGTACACGTTCTCTCAAGGCAATGATCGCATACCCTGATACGATCGCGACAGCGAGAAGGAGCCAGATACCGTGAGCAGTTCGAATTGGAACAATATGTTTTATTGATATCTTTATATTCTGTCATTTTGTCTTTGAAGCGTTTGATCGTGTCTTGACTTAGGCACGCACAGGCGAGCCAAAGCGGGATCTCCTTGGAACAGCATGTTGGAGGCCAAAAATAGTCTCTGCGGTTGATGGTGCATTCGAACATTTTGGCTATGCAGGGATAGCAATAACGGTGGGGACATAGGGCTTTCAAGGTAGCACGGCGCTCAATGGGCTCCGTACACGCTGCACACCGGACAAGATTCTTTGCTTTGGCGGCAAGTTTCTTCTTTCTTGTCTCTGGTGCCGGGGGTTCTATCTTTTCTGTCCTATATCAGAGGCCTAACTTTGCAAATCTGGAATTAGGAATAGTTTATATCTCACGACTTTCCGGAGAGACTTCATCGGTGGCCGGGGCGTTTGACTGGCTTTTGGAACGAGTGAAATACCGCCGAATCTGCATCTTAACTTCTGGGGAGTTGTTTGTAGTAGGTAACTCTATCCAACTACGACAAGAATCAAACACCTTTTCGCAGCTGGTCCTTGTGGTGCTGCCATTATTTTAATACAATGCATGTGCGAGAGGGGAGAATGCTCGTGCGTTGCCATGAGCTCATCTTTATCCCCCCCTATTGTCATGTAGAGGATCTCTTCGTATGGCGGGATTGAAGTTCCTAAATGAACAAGCTTTGTGAATATGATGACGTACATTTCATCAACTATGTCTGTGAGACAGATAAGGTAGCTTTTACAAATGCCTATAGATTTATGATCAGAGTGCTGGCAATATAGGACAACACTGCCGTTGAATGCGACCGGGTCGTCTGGATATGTACATATGTAATGTCAGTGTCTTAAGTATGGCCAGCTCAATGCTGATATATCGTAAACTATAAAGTAAGAAGCAAAAGAAAGTATCCACAAAACTGCTTCTACTCCAATCATTGTAATGGGGGACAATATTACTTTGCATCGATCTAGACTTTATCAGGGCTTGAGGAAGACTAGTGACTGCGTTGCATGCCGAAAAGGGAAGAGTACAGGGCCCCTTTGGCCCACTCGCAATATTTCTTCACTGTCAACTCTCCCAAGTGGCTTTTTGTTTTAATCAAATCTGAAGCTCTTCTAAGCTAATTAGAGTTAGTGCCAATCAAATTGCAACCAACGAAACTATGGACATGACTCGTTGACATCCAGCCATTTAAACACCACCAGAGCGCCATCGAATTCTGCTGAAAGAGAGGAATGGGATATGAACCCCGGTGCGAGATTAAAAAGAGGAGATCTTAGGACGTTGATCCATGTCGAGTGAAACAAACGATGAGACGAGACCGGTCAATGAATTAATCCGGCCGGCTCGCTGTACTGTCAGTGCAAATCATCATCCTTCATGGCCCTAGGCGCAGAGTGCTTCTTCAAAAAATGGGAGCCGTTTGCTTTTTGGACCCTCATGGACCGGAATCATGATGGAGAGCCCAATGCGAGTCATTATCTCTGCCTGCGTTACTGATATTGGTGGTAATCCACAGCGACGCCATAATACTCTAGGGAGTGCATTCTGCGAAGAAGTCTTAAACCGAGAATTCCGTGCGTCACTCCAACCTACTGGATACGACCATGTCCACATCCCCGCGGATTTCGACTCGGCCAAGCCGGTGAAGCGCTGGTTTATCTTCGACTTGAACGTTGGTGGAGAACTCGGCGCGGACGAAGTTGCGCAGATCCCCCATCAAGTCTATCTGAGTAGCCGCCAGGGAGACAATTGGTAGGAGAGTCGCCACCCCATTCCTTCCGAGCTACACGGCTTACGTCTAGTGTGTTAGGATTTTCATTCCACGCCCACAATGGATTGACTCCGCGAAGGCCCGAGCCAACTCATATACATGGGGCGGAAGACTGGAACAGAAACTAGTGGCTGGCATGAGGAATTCATTGCTCCAGGCGTGAACTACAATATCAAGGCAGCACTCAAAGATTTCCCCCTTCCCGTCCCTGTTCGCGTCTCTCTCTTGTCAAGGTGTCTCGGGTGGCGTTTGCCCCCTGCATGCTGGACACTCTTCGTTATCCTTATCCTCCTGCCAGTCCCAGACGTCTTGGCGTTGGTTAGGTGGACACGTCACTTGGTTCTGCAGAGCAACAGCACATCTCGCGATGTATACAGTGGCTTCGTGGCCACAGACCCCGAACCGACCTCGCACGTTCTCACACATCTGCCTTTGTCAGCGGGAGTTTCTTGTACCGACGATAATGAATGTGCCTTCACAGTTTTGAACGTATCCAAAGGCTATGACGATGACCATGAAGAGAAAAAAAAAAAAAAAAAAGGCTGCTAACCGAAAGCCTAACCTGAGTTAAAAATTCCCATAACAATAGGACACTGTACGAGCAAAAGAATACCTCAAGCCCAGATGATCTCAAGCTTCGCCCACCCACAACTGTTCAAGAACTGTGAGGGTCCATATATATATCTGCCTTGTAAAAAATTCATATACGAAGGTACCACAGAGTCAGAAACAGTAGTCAAGAATTTACCAGAGCGTCCTCAGCCCTCGAATTAGCAGAAGCTCACCGCTATAAAACACAGTCGCGTTCGGAAACTACGATGATGAAATTCGCTTTACTGTTTGCTCCCCCCAGTAGTATGCTCGTTGGTAGGGAGACATCTGTAGATACCCAAGGAACAGGTGGAGTTGGGAAGCAAACAACCAGCTTGATTGGCGGCTAACTTAGGGCGTTTGCTATCCACGTATAAGGAGTTTGCCGTCACCCCCGGCATTGATTTTCTTCAGTTGATCAGCTGAACGAGGGGGTTTTTTGTAGTTGATTAGCATGCTCGTTGTCAATTTCTGATCGTCAATGTCTTTTCTTGTTCCGATTGGGCCTGTGTGGGCTTGTGTTTGACGAGTTTATTTCTCTCCAGTTACACTATCGTCTCGTTTACGCTTTATTTATTTATTTATTTATTTATTTATTCATTTTATTTTATTTTATTTTTCTTCTTCATTTTAAATTGCTTCAACCTACTTATCATTATCCTTATCAACAGTTTTGCTTTCCATACCCAAAACCTCGCTCAGCGAATTCCTTCCTGGATCCTAAGGTGAGGTTATAATCCATCCCAATATAGCACGTCAACAATTCCCTTCCAGTGGGGACTCCCACTCAGAATGAGTTTCTTCAACACTCAGCTAGCCCTCTGGTTGGACATCCAGCCCCAGTGGATCCAATATTCAGACGATGTGGCTCTACAGAGTAGATGTACATAACAAGAACAGATCAGGATAGAGGGCAACTGTCGTCCGATGGGTTCCCGCTTCAGGCATTTATGAGAAGCTAGCAAACAGCCCTAAGTTGACAACGCTCAGTTCCTGGAAACCTTATTCCAATTAAACAGTGAGGCTGCTGACGCTCGGTACATAGTTTCCCTTGCAGATCTGGGATGTACTCCGTAAGCATGTGATGAAATGCTAGAATTGGATTGGTTGGTTGATTATGTTAGGGCTCTAAAAGTGTTGCCTGTGTTTCGTATTTATTGAATTGAATTCTTGGTTCTTTGCTCTGTTGTGGATTAGGGGGGATTTGTATAGAGTTCAGCGGTTTCAATTATCTGTAGCTATTCTAAATATCGATAATGTTAGGGTAACAGTGAGCATGAGAGGAAAGTTGACAGTATCAGCTCTAGGTTTCTGTATATGTGCAGAGACAACAAATATAAAAGTCTACCTTGTCAGACCCAATCGGCCTCAGCATCAACTTCATCAATTGGATTCAAAACATCAAAAATTCGAATTTCTCCTGTAGACACAAGATGCTGAAACCAGCTGAGACTTTCTTGAATCAAACCACAGTCCTTGAATTCATCAATCCAAATCTTCCCAAGCCGCCTAATACAGGCACTATCCTCAAAGCTTCTAGAAGGCGGTTTTGGAGCCCAGACCAGCCCTTCACCCATTGTCACGTTTCCAAGAATCTGAACACATTCAGAGCATGGCTCACCATGAGTGCCATGATATCATAAGTCATATGCACCGTATCTAACACCGGTAAAGTGCATAAACACAATGGCCGCAATCGCATACCCACCAGATCTTGGATTAGACTCCGCTCGCGTCAATATAGCCTCCAAATAAGCGTGAAACGGGTCTTTGATACCTAGTCCATATGCTGCCGAGACTCCATTTTCATGGTTCCCAGCCGCTATATCAGACCTCCAGTCTAGCAAGTCATGCACCGCAATTTCAATTTCGGTTATGACAAGTCCCTCGTCCAGACTTCCCTTACTGAATATATACCCACTGTTAGGTGACGTACAACCACTGATAACTCTCCACGCCATAGCAGCTTCAAGAGTAAGCTGCTCACCAGTCCCAGTACATTGCAACATACTCCCATCGATTATTGCATTAACCAACTGCCCACCAAATTCATACGCACACCCAAGGGAAACCCCAACTATACGCAGCCGAATCTCGTAATCTTCAATCGAGAACGCAGCATAGTCATCGCAAATGGCAACCCCAGAAATCGACGCCGCTTTGACAGCCGTCTCCGGGTCCAGAAAAGCTGACATACTCAGCGAACAGGGCATTATCCCCGAGTCAAAGGCCCCAACCGCCAAGGGGCTAGAGGAAGGACAAAAGAAAGCGCCCTGGTTCATATTTTGCGCATTGCGGTAGAAGCTCTGTTTCTTATCGACGTGGGGCACTTTCAGCCGATTTCCTTGGAAATGATCTGATACGATATCGGAAGTGCCCTTATGCGCTGCTGCAATAATCCCCGGGCCAAATCGTTGCAGTTATGCTTTGCTTACGTCGAAAGAGGATCTGATCCAGTATGAATTGGCCCGGTTAATGGAGTCTTGGGGGGTAAGCGATGACTGCTCGGCAGTATGCAACTGCATCCTGCCAGGCTTGGCTATTGGGAATTGTGATTTGCCCTAATAATGCTTTTAATCCGAGGCAGAGAGTTCGTTGGTATGTGGACGCTGCGTGCTTGGCAGACGGACTTAATGCCTTGCCGGGGCTTTCTTGCCATCGGCTGTCGAACTTCGGGGACTCTACGTCCTTGAGAAGCTTATAGGTGCTGTCTACTAAATTTGCATCTATCTCTGTAGAAATCGGTGTGGAAAGGTTGCAATAGCTGTCCTCTCTATCCCCCTGGTTTTCTCGAGGCGAGATTGGAAGACTTTCCATTTTGACCGGGTGGTGTTTGTCGAGATTATAATCGGCACTCATGATATTAGCCATGTCGAAGAGACTAGAAGACCTCGGGATTGACCTGTAATGGAGTGAAACATATGTGTCGTAAAAGGATGACATGCAAAGTATGGATACACACTGCTTGGAAGTGAGAAAAGCCGCATATCGGACAGCCCTAGTATTTATGGTTCCAATTCTTGGTGTACATTAAAAAGTTCCCTTGGTAATAAAGCCAAACTCGAGTATCGCCGGTGGAAAAAAGGATCTAGATATCTGCAATAAAGGCTGCAGATATAGGCTTGTATATGCATAAGCCCTTGCTAGTAATGAACTACTAACTATATGCGGGAATGAGGAATAAGGAAAGACATGTGAACCTTCTATCTTAGAGTTAAGGGTTACTAATATTATCGGCTAATTTAGTGCTGTGGTACTCTTATGACTGGATTGCTTATATTGGGTCCAGTGAGCGGGATAAAATATCCCAGCAAGGTGGTATTCCCGAAAAGTGGTGATTTATCCAATCAACATATTTGGCCATAGGATACTCCTAGCAATCCAATTTCTTATTTCTGTCAACCGACACCCAGAAAACAGGCACTGGGGCATGATTCTGCATAGGACAATTTCTTGAACCCATCATGGAACCTCCCGGGAAATCACACATTGATCCACTTTTCATCGATGATACGGCTTCTTGAGACCACGCTCTGGTTATCAAACCACACTATCCGAAGAGATATGGAGTCTCAATTAGCTCCAAGATTTTGGCTGAATTCGAGATCCATTCCACCTCCAAAGTGTCATCCAGGCTAATGCCACATCCGTGCTCTGTAGCCGCAGACATCCATTCCTCTTTGCTCACAGCGTTCCACAATGGAGTATTGCTTGGCAATGGAAACTGTAAATCGCGTGCATAAAGCCCCCTGCTTGCTGCTGCCCCTGCCATATCCATATCCAAGCTGTCTATACTACTCCCCTGTTCGCTTGAGCTGCTAAAAGCCCTGCAGACCTTAAAGAGCGCCATGTTAAATCGTTTAATTTCCTCGATGCTTACCCAGACAAATTCAGCAAGATCAGTTTGTCCAAAGCGACTCAGCATGTTTGGATAGTATAGTATGCCCAGCTTTTTGCAGCTCGCGACAAGTCTATGAAGGAGATCGGCATCAGCAGGAGTAAGAGAAGGCTTCAAGTCCAGACCAAGCACTCCACTGCCTTTGTGTAGTACAGCGAAGATTAGATGGAGCAAGATAGCTTGATAAGTCGGTATCGGCCAGGAACAGGTACTACTTGCGTCCTTTGAGATAGAGGCATCCCATATCCCCTGCAGGTTTCCCTGTCAGTGGGAATTGATCAAGGTAGAGGGAGGGTTTCGACTACATACTTTCTGCTGATGTATGGCCGAGCTGAGGACATTGTGGAGGTCAACTGCTTTTGACTGTGCATTCGGTTCTTTACTCACCCACAAACCGATGACAATCATCGACTGGACAAGTAAGGGTGTTTCATGGCCCTCACGAAACGACCCTTGGTGAACAAATGGCCAGTGAGGGTGAAATAATTTGAAATATAAACTGAGATAGTGTTTTTCCTTTTCAGAGCGACCGGCCTCGGATTGGGTGGAATAATCATCAATCAATAGTGTGTCTTGCGGGTGACTGAAATAGCCACCTGGCTGTTCTTCATCCTGCCGACTCAGGGAGCAGTGGATTCCGCGGTCCACGCACTTGCTACATGGTGGCCCTCCTTGACATCTAGTCTTTTGATCTCGACAGGATGTACATGCTTGTTTCATGGGAGGCGCACGTTCCTTTACTCCATGCACTTTTTGTAGGTGTCGCCGGAGTGTGTCGCTAGGATGCCAGCATTAAGAACTAGTTGATTACGCTTTCTCTTTAAGTAAGGACTTCCTCCTTACCTTCGGCCAAATTCTCGGTTACAGGTTGAACAATGGAAAAGTTGTCGTCGGTGGTGTTGCGTCTCATGACGACGAAGATGCTCCCTGCGCTGATATCTGGCATTGCAGGGCGGAAATTGACATATGAATGTCTTTGGGCCCATTCTTTTAGTAGGTAAGAAGACCCTTATAAAATGGTAAGCAAAGGCCCGTTGGATGATTCTGGACGAGTAGAATTATTCCTCAAGATCTATTGTGGGGGTAATAGTTCGCAGGAATAATAGAATAGTTAGTTAAGAATGTCATCTTTGTAAGATTAAATTAAAAAAAAAAAAAGGTTGGATTATTAATTAAATTAAACATTATTAACTAACAAACTATACTTAAATTTCGTTAACACTTGGAATTGCCACTTTATCGGAGCGCCCCACTTCGGAGCTCCCACCTCGGAGAGCCCACTCTAACCCTAACTTGAGGGCATTCTTACAAGTATAAGTAGATAAGAAATCTACAGGTCGGTCTTACTTCCTCTAGGATCCTGCCACCCAAGTTGCAACTCTTTTATCTCACAATCACTTATCCACATAAGCCAAACTGCCTCTAGCTGAAGCCACTCCGTTATTTCGAACCATGAAACAAATGAAGGCCGTCCGAATTGTCACCACAGACAATAAAGCCAGCGCAGAAATTCGGGACGAACCTCTACCAAGTCCAAGTCGCCATGAAGTGCTGATTAGGGTACACGCGGCCTCACTGAACTACCGCGACACGGCGCTATTGAGAGGGGAATATCCCGCAGAGACCAAGAAAGACGTTGTCCCTGTATCTGACGGTGCCGGCGAAGTTGTTGCAGTTGGCAAAGACGTAACACGAGTTAAAACCGGTGATCGCGTCTCAGTTAGCTGCGCCGCAAACTGGATTGGCGGCCCATACAACCCAGACTATCGTTCCAGCAGCGTCGGCTTCAGTATCGACGGAATGTTGGCTGAATACGTCCTTTTCTACGAAGACGCACTCGTCCCCATCCCTGACTATATGTCCTACGCCGAGGCGGCCTCGCTCCCCTGTGCCGCTGTCACAGCCTGGACGGCGCTTAACAAGATCGAGCCCCTCCAACCGGGCCAGACGGTCCTGATCCAGGGCACCGGCGGTGTCTCGCTTTTCGCCTTGCAGTTTGCGAAAATCTTCGGCGCTCGGGTCCTTGCGATCACGTCATCTGACGAAAAGGCCGCTAAGCTGAAGGAACTAGGCGCCGAGTCTGTGGTGAACTATAACACCTGCCCTGACTGGGATCGCGAGATCCTTGCCCTGACCGATGGAAAGGGCGTCGATAAGGTGCTAGATATCGCGGGTGAGAAAACCATTGTGAAGTCTGCAGCATCGACTAAGATAACTGGTACGGTTGTCCTGATTGGGTTTGCAAGCGGATTCGGCGGCGGCCTTCCCCCAATTGATATACTTGCTCGAAGCCTGACAGTAACCGGGTCAACTGTCGGGTCGCGGATGGATTTCGAGGCAATGCTTCAAGCGATGGAGAGACACAGAACAAGGCCTATTATTGATCGGGTTTATCCCTTTGCGGAATATCGCGAGGCTTATCAGAGGCTTGAGTCAGGGCAGCAAGTCGGCAAGGTTGTTATCCAGCTCACAGACTAAAACTGATTGGATTGTGAGATATCATGGTGAATGGGTGACTTATTGTACAGCTTTTTCGGAGAAGTTTATAACAGAGGCTTACGTGCTTCGAATGGTTCCTCCAGAGACAATCCAGAAAGATAAGAATTTGCTCCGTTTATACAACCAGCTTATGCATTGTAATTATTGTACAAGAACTTGGAATACATAGCAGCACCAGAGGTCGATACTATAGTTGATCGGGTTTAGTCAGAAACTAAGAAGATTATATAAAAAAGCTCTAAGAGGGTCAGAAATTTTTATTTTAGTAAATTATAAGATTAGTAAAAAAAAAAAAAATAGCTCTGAGTGGTAGCCCGTTTTACTCTTATGCCTGGTTTGCTTTAACTCATATCGAGTCCAGAGTGCTTTCACCAGTTTCATACGACATTACAGATTCCACCACTTCGAAAGAATTGACAGAATAAAGGAAGCTCTAAGTAGTAGAGCTTGATCCCAATAATGACGTACACATCCCCTCATGCCGCCTCGCCATGTAGAACCCATGCTGCCCAGCCATAACGGTATTCATGAGATTTCCAATAGCATCAAGCAATCTCCGGACTTGCAGGGAGGAGATGGTCATGAGCTACATGCAAGGGCATGGTAAAGCGGAGGACACCATAGACACCCGTGTCGTCGCCTATGGATCGCTGTGCCAGACACAATATCTCGCTTGCTAGAGCGTGCTTGCGCTACGCTCGTGTGTGCGCAGTTGATAGCCTGTCCAGCCCGGCCATCACTCCTAACAATGGAGGTGACGATGGCAGCCACGGAACCTCAAGCAGGTAGCACAGCTCTTCTAAGAGAAGAAGGACCATGTGGTGGAAGGCGATTGCGGAGGCAGTTTGGGCGATGGATCTCGGGGGGGAGGCGTTGTTTGCATTAGGCCGGGAAAAAGAGGTATCTTGCCACTGTTGAAGTGACGTCAAGGTCTGTTTTAGACTCCTTTCCAAGATTGCAGGGTTCCTTCTATCCAGAAGCCTGTCATCTTTTAGACAATTCAGACCATGTAGGAGACCGGGGATGTCAACAGCGATATTGAGCAAAGTGTCCAATATATCGCGTGATTCATCTTCGGTCAGTTCTATAGCTTTCCTCCTCCAGCGTTCTTCGGCCAGGAAGCACGGCTGTCGATGAGAACGGTATGGAGTAGTAGGTAAAGGAATCAGCCTACATACCACATTTCACCTTGCGATCCCTACAGGTTTTGCACTTTTCTTGTTCGGTGCCCGCCTGTTAGTCTGCGTGACGCCTGCTTCATGGCGTCGCGCGTATAATTAAATGCCTGTCCGGGCGCATTGGACACTACGCAGGTCAGGCGTTGAGAGGGAAAGCTGATGCCTAAGGTTGAGGGAGGATTCAATCGCGGGGGCTGAACGGCGGCTGACAGGCGACGATCATCAGTTATCGCAATTAGCACGCGGCTTCTTGTGTCTTCGATCCTCTCGCGAGTTCACCGCCGATAAATTGGATTATGAAGGCGTTGCAGACAGATGCCAAAACTGGGGCGGGACGCTACGCTGGCTGGTAAAAGGCAGACAACCTATTTCCGGCGCCCTAGGCTCGCAGTATTATCATCAGACCTGGCATCCGGTTTGGGTTTGGGCTTGGCTGTCCTTCGGCTTTTCGGGAATCATCTATGGATCTCTGCATCTTCTCGCATGGTACGCTCCCTTTCACTCGGCTGCAGAGAAAACACTCTGGCATATGTGCAGCCTGGTAATAACCTGTAGCGGATCATGCTTGTCTGTTATATTTAGTGTCTTTCTGTCGTGTCATGAAGCAAGCTACACGGCCTGGAAGCGATTCGTCGTTCCCACGTTTTTCACTCTTTTTATATCCTTGGTCGCTTATTTTTGGTTGTGGAATGCTTTGTTAACCTTGCGTTTCTTCCAAGAGAGGCCTACGAGACGTTACAGTGGGCCGAGTATATTCCTCATATTTCATGACTTGATATTGGTTCCTTATTACTTCTGGGGCATTTTATGGGGTTGCCCAGTGTTATTGGGCAATGTGATTCTATATGAGTAGAATCTTAGAGCAAGAATTTGACTAGTTTAACCCTAGCTAGAATGCTGTCTTACTAAGATTCGTGTTGGATTATTTATCAAACTAGTCTATATAATTTGTGAATAAGTAATAGTATATTTAATAGAATTGTCACCTATCGGAGAGCCTACTAATTGCCACCCGTATCGCAATTCTCTATCTTTCAATCACCTATCCAATCAAGCCAACTGTTATTTCGAATCATGGGCGGCTAGTCAAGGTCTTTTTTTTTTTTTTTTTATGTGTTTTGGATGCTGGTGTGGTTTCAGGAAATTTCTCTGCGGAAGTTGTTATTCTTGGTGGGCTTGTTTATGCCCATGGCCATGCCCACGTCCATGAAACAACTAAATGTAGGCATGTGCTTTTGAGCAAAGAGGTATGAATTCCTGTTCTACATGTAAGGATTGACAATATCATCAAATCAGTTAGTACTGTAATACTCTAACGACTGAACTGATTATATATAACCCGGGCATAGCTTCTATGTAGGGCTACTTATAAATACTATGCCGATTCTGTGTACATACAATATGTCGAGATATTCAGCATATTGGCTAACGGACAAGAAGCATAAACTAGAAATAGAAAAAAAGAAAAAGAAAAAGAAAAAGAGAATCAAAGTTATTAGGTTGAATTATGATGTTATTAATTGCAAGCTAACTTTTAATCTACTTCTACGGCTACAGCTACATACAAAACTGTGTCGGAAGCTCTCTAACATCAAAAGACCTCACAGTAACCCCTTGATTCAACGAATGTCAATTCACTTTCAAATCAGTATAAAAATAATTTATACTTAATGATAAATATTACATAGCAGTTCACTTCTGTTGCACTACATCTGTATATACACTCCTATAGACGAACGGAAAGGCGATGATATCAGTTTAACCAGTGAAACCATTACGTAGAACTCGCAGGTCCCTCCATGATTCATTTCTTTTTCATAGTAAAAGCACGAGTCCCTTAGGGTATCTCCAACTCTTGGGATAAGACAACTCAGCCATCATTTGCACAAGCCTGAACAATAACTCACCCTTGGGAGAAAGATCCATCTTATCAACCTGTTCTACTAGAGCCGGGACTAGTTGCCTCAGCTGGCCTCGGCGCAGATGTTGACTATGAATAAATAGTAGAGAGTGTGCATACAACTAGATAAGAAAGGCGAAAGGAAAACACATTAGCAGAATACCTGGTCAAGTGACTATGCTCTGTAGCCACAGAATAGTTAGCTGAGAGAATTACATAAATATTATGACACTCCAGTTTTGGGGATTATGTTTGGTTCACCCTGCATAATAAGTTATAACGAAACCCTTCTACCAGATAGGAGACTGCAGAACTCAAAGAAGATCGCCAGCAGGGATCCCTATCTTCGCCACGCGAGTATCCACTGCAGAACACTCCCTGAACAATATGACCTCATACTGTGGTATAGAGCGAGAAAAGAAAAAGGACAAAATAGGAATACTCGGGATAAGAACATGCATGTAATGCTCATCAGCCCCGCGTGGCAAATAGTCCTGACTTCATGGATCCACAATTTAACACTTTTGACCCCCTTTAGAGTCTGGACATCGACGCCCAGATAGATTTAAATTATGTAACTCAAGAAAGGATCTTAAGCTTAGCCGATGCTTCTACTATGGAACCAGCCATGACGGGTGTCATATTCGAGGGACCGCAATGGGTAGTTGATCGTCAGGAACATCCTAACCTAAGTTTAAATAAAATCAAAAGATAGTCCCCGAATAATGCTGCAAGCCACATTCAATAATAATAGTAACTCGCATGGCCCACGTTTTATTTCCCCAGAGCCTGTAGTTTCTCTAGAATAAATACTGTGAAATTCACACGATGGAATTGGTGATTCCGATTCCCGATATGAAAGTTGAAACCCTGATAAGATCGTATGTTAAGTTAGTTAGCCCTAACCTCGGCAGTTGAGATTTTCACCCCCTATCTTCTTATCATGAAATTCCCAACCATGTTCCAACTTTTCCAGCTGCATTGAAAAATTTTTTCAGGCAAAAGGTTAGACTCGGAGGGCTCGGAAGAAGTTCAACGCAGAGTGTACGGAGTAGTGGATCTGATATCCCCGTGGGGGCCAAAGCACTTCTTCTGACCACCGGTTATTCTGGACACTGGAAGCGACTCAGACCAAAACAATTGATTGAACTCTCGTGTTCGACTACTAGAAAAGTGACCAATTATCAATAAATCCACCCCTCAATTTAACCGAATGAACATACAAATTCCTTACTATTGCGCTTTCATGAATCATGGAACGTCTGTTGTGTTGTCACCAGCCCAACCACTACTTTAGCCTGTATCCACATGGGGAGCCCCCGTTTCAGGGAATGCTAACGTCGATCCACTTCGTTAATGGACTCCAGTTGGACCTGCCAAGAGAAATTCTTGAAGCGCTAAGAGGAGCACGTCAGGCCATCGTTTGGGGGATCTTTTCTCTTCCAAGAACAAGTTGAGGTTGATCTTGCCGGTTTGATAGACATTGGAGAACGGTGACCATCCAATGGAATAAATACATACAACTTACAAGTCGGAAAAGAAGTCCGCTGAAAAAAAAAAACTCTACATCATGACTAGTGTCGCTGACGAACATGAACTATTGATCGTTAAGGTTCATCGATTAGAAAAATTTGTCATATATACATGAATTGTAAAAAAAAAAAAAAAAAAAAAAAACCTATAGCACACCACCCAATCAAACCGCTGTGTAACTGATCGTCACTTCCTCTCTCACTCGAATCCCCGAATGTCGTGACGAATTTCCCCCCTCGCTCCCTCTCCTTTGCATAGACATCGATTTGCGCTCGATGATGGTATCCACTAGCTCGACCTCGTCCCCGTGGGTCCACGTCATACTCAGATCCGTTAGTCGGGATTTCCGACTACTCAGATTGTACCCTGAGGGAGTTTGTTTCGCGCTTGCACTGGCCGATTTTCCAGTGACGATGTTGGACCACCAACGGCGGAAAAGCGGAGATAATGTAGGGAGACATGCACAGACGATTCCGATCGAGGGCTCGACGCACGACCACACGAAGACGGGCGCCACGGACCAGGTCGCATCGTCCGAGTGTGTGTTTCGGTTTAGGAAGACGAGTCGGACAATACCTGCGATGCAGACACTTTAGATCAGTTAGCGATGCCCGATCCCTTATTTCTTTTTGTGCTTGGGGCTGGTCTTTTTTTTTTTTAGGGTATCAAGGGGGGAGAGAGAGAGAATGATAACTCACAAGCTACCTAGTAAGAGAATGCCGATCACGGCCAATCGCTGGGTTTTGGGCATTTGTAGTTTCCAGGTAATCGGGATCGGAATTATGAGAATCATGATGTCGATCAGGACTGCTGCGATACCGTTTCCGAAGAAGAATTTGGGGATGTCGATGCAGCTGCCGACTGCGGTATCGGGATCGGTATATTGCTCCCAAAAGTATGGGATCGGATCGCATGCCACGTTGATTGTGACGATGATGACTATGAAATAGCTCAGGATAAAGAACATGGCAAAGTAAAGAGAGTAGCGAAGGTTGAAGATGCGTTTATAGAACAAAATGATGGACGTTTTGGTGCAGGTCACGCAGAAGGCGTATAACATCACGTGGGCGTAGAGAAGTTTCCAAATGACTGTGAATTCCTGTTTGGTAAGGGCTTGAACATGGTGTCCGTTTTTGTATTTGACGCCTGTCCACAGTCAGTTGTTGCTACATAGGCGAGGAAGGGATAAATGGGGTGGTGGGAGAGAACTCACTAATGATCACACAGATACCGAGCGAGTAGGCAAATAACTAAATCATGGTGGGGAGAATGAGCTATGACTCGCATATACCTGGCTTGGACCTAGACGGGCTACTTACCAAGGCAGCAAAGCTCAGATAATCGTCAATAGAAAACTGGAACTTTTTGAACTCAGTCCGAGCGTATATCCGCAGTATTACGGACAGCGTCCCGAGTATAATCAGGGTAATGACCGCTCCCAGCATAGAGCCATTTTGATTCTCCGAGAGGTCAACGCCCGGGGGCGCTGGCCCAAAGTCTCCGGACGCAGACATGGGCAGAGAGATGCATCAGAGTCGGCAGTTCAGCCAAGGGACAGGGAAGGAGAGAAATAGCATGAGAGGTTATATATATGCTTAAAAACGCTAAATTCCAGTCTATGTAGGTAGCAAAAACTTTGTTGTATCGTGTTATGCAAGGGTAAGATTCCATTCGCTTGTTGGGCTTTAGGGCTGCTAATGTACAGTAATCAGGCCGAACGAACCCTGTTCGTCCGGACTCCGACGACGAGCCCTGGCACGGAGGATGGCTGATGGTTGCATAAGGCCGCATTCCGGTGGATTGACTTCCTGTCTACCCTGCGTATGAGATTTATGAGGTTGCAATAGTCCAGAGGCTAGCTTGCTGCTAGTGTCTTGAAGCCATAGCACTAGTGGTGAGCGATATAACATGTTGATCGCAATCTCGCCACTGAGAGATGCTTCGCGCACAACTATGCGTTGTGAATGGTTATACGTCGGGGATCGTGCTTGGTGAACCGTAAGAGGGCCAAAATAGCCCCTGCATCGTGCACGACGGAGTACGTAGTGATCTCCACATCTAGGGTGGGTCATCCAATGCCAGAACTACCCCGTGCGAGGCCATACATTAGGTTTGGAGATAGTGCCGCGACGGCGCGGGGCACGCGCCACTTAGCCACGAACGGACTTCAACAGAGTCGGCGGTTTGGTGGGGGTCGAGGTCCATGTTGTCGTAAATTTATTGGTATTTATTAATCGGGGTGAGACTTCGGTTGCGCCGCCTGCCACCCGAGATCTACAGGAGATGGCAGCGATGGCACGATGTGACGGAAATTACTCTACAGGGGGTAGTGTTCAGCGCTAGCAATTGCAGCTATTAGAACGCGCCAATGGATTATATAGCACTTAGGAACTCCGTGGAGCAGGTCCTCCCTGCCACATACACACTGCCCAACACACATTGTATGTAACCATGAGACGCCCCGAGGACACACCAAACGGACACCCAGTCACATCGGCCGGCCTTGTCGCGCAGGGCCAGACTCCTCCGAACTGGGTTTCAGTTAAGGAAGACGTCGCTTTTACTCCCAGGAAGATCAAAATTATCTGCGCAGGAGCCGGCTTCGGCGGGTTGACCCTCGCCCACAAAATCAAACATGGACTCAAACTGGAGGATGTGGTTAATTTTGTGATCTATGAGAAGAATGCAGATGTGGGTGGAACCTGGTTTGAGAACAGATACCCAGGTGTTGCTTGGTAAGAACCAGTCATTGAGGTTTCGTCGAGTAATAGAGTCACTCATCACTACCAATTGGGTTATTCTAGTGATGTTCCAGCCCGTGAGATCACCCTTGGGATCAACTTCAGCACCAAGCAAGAATTTTTGCTAACCGTGAGCGAATAACAATCAGATGCTTATACTTTCCTATTCGAACCAAACCCCAACTACTCGCGTTTTTATGCCCCAGGTCCCGAAATTAAAGAGTATATACAGAGGACAGCCCGCAAATGGAATCTGTATGACAACATTGACCTGAATTCCAAAGTGGTAGAGGCAATATGGGACGAAGCAGCTGGCAAATGGAAGGTGAAGGTCGAGCAAAACGGTGTGATTAAGGAGGACGAAGCCGAAATATTTGTTAGCGCATCAGGCCCATTAAGGTAAAGAAAGGAGTTGACCTTTAGATTTGGCGGCTTTTGCTAACCACATGCAAAAGCAAATGGAAGTTGCCCAACATTCCAGGAATGAATGAATTCGGCGGTAAACTAGTCCACACTGCGGCCTGGTATTTTCCTTCCTGACCTGCTGGAGACTTGAAGAGTGAACTAATACTGATTTCAGGGACGAATCATACGAATGGAAGAACAAGCGCGTAGCAGTCATTGGAAACGGCTCGTCGGGTATTCAGTGTGTCACAGCGATGCAGTCCCAGGTGTCCAAGATGGTTAACTATGTCCGCAACCCAACATGGATCGCTTCCAACTTCAGTGGCCACTTAACGAGGGATGGAAGAAACTTTGCATACACTGAGGAGGAAAAGAAACAATTCAGAGAAGACCCGGTGGCCTTTTTCAAGATGCGCAAAGAACTTGAAAACTGGTAAGAGGAGCATCTCAACGAGTATCCGCAGGCCGGCACTAATGCCCCTACTCCAGTGTTAATCAGTTTGCCTATGGTATGATGAAAGGCCACACTTTCAATAAGCTCGCCACCCAGATCGCCACGCAGCAGATGCAGGAAAGACTGAAAAATAGTCATGACCCATCCATTGCTCTGAAGATGAAGCCGGATTTCAGCCCGGGTTGTCGCCGGTTAACACCCTGTGATGGGTATCTGGAATCCTTCGAGAACCCGAATACACACATGTGCTGGGAAGCGATTGAGTGTATTACACAGAAGGGGATAAAGACAGTTGATGGGAAGGAAGAAGAGTTTGATCTGATTGTCTGCGCGACTGGTTTTGACACATCCTTCGTTCCACGTTGGAAAATGTCAGGGCGGGACAACGCTACCTTGGACGAGCGGTGGAAGCGCAACCCAGAGGCATTCTTCTCTGTGCAAGTGGATGGAATGCCCAATTACTTCATTATTGGTGGGCCAAACTTCACAGTTTCGAATGGCTCACTTCTAGCTGGAATCTCTTTCGTATGCGACTACATCATGAGGTGGGCCCAGCACATGGCCACTCATGACATCAAGTAAGCTCACCCTTGACTGCTAAGGTTAACTCAATTTTTTTTTATTAACTTTCATAGGTCGATGGAGGTCAAGAAGGAGGCTATTGATGACTATAATGTCTGGGCGCAGGAATACTTTAAGCGGACGGCCTGGGCCGATAACTGCCGGAGCTGGTACAAGAACGGTAAGACTTCGGGGCAGGTCACCGCTCCTTACGCAGGCACAACCAGTCATTTCAAGAAGTGTCTTGACAGCATCGGCGCGGAAAATTTTAACATTCAGTACAACTCTGCCAATCGCTTCCGTTGCCTTGGGAATGGTCAAGTGGCAGGTGAAGAGAACGGCATGGGAGATCTCTCATACTACTTTGTCGAAGGGCTTTGGTGACCTGGTGCTCTGGATGAGATGTCTAGCGCATCGGTGGCAATGACTGCTCATAAGATTGGTATAGTGTAATTGAAATAGGCTTGTGAGATGATGATACTCCATGTAGATTATGCTGAGCGAGTTTAATCAACAAGATTATTATGAATATTAACAGAGTTTGAGTTGAATTCACATCACATCACTGACTAGATTAAAACAAGCTTAATTTTAGACTAAAAACTTATACTTCGGACTAAAGTCCAAAGCTAGAGAGCTAAAAAGAGCAACAGCCTACGTCTTCATGACCATAACGACAGGATGCGAATCCCACATCCAGTGACCGGATTTGGCAACAGCTGTTCCAATACACAAGCGCGTACATAAAGCGGAGCCCCAATTCCGTATCTATCAAGTATCTAATTGACCAACTACCGTATTGAGTAACAGACAAAGCACTGACGCCAAGTACTCAGATTCGGCGAGATCGGAATCGGATGATTGCATCCATTCAAGTTGAAATTTCAAGCGTTAAAAATCAGAATTGGCTCCCAAGTAATCTTCCCATAGGTCATATAATTTTAACCACTACTACGACACGATGGCTCTACAACTATTATGTATTGTCAGTGTATACTCCATCCCTCCCCATCGGGGTCGGGGAGCTCTCGGGATGACTCCGAAGGGACCCACTCCAGTCCGATCAATGAAATCTCGGCATGCCGACTAACCTTATTTGGAGATGTCAAAGTTTTCGAGAGCAAGAACTGTCTTGGAATCATCAAGGCAATGGCGAATACTTAGAAATCTTAGGATGATTGTTACAAAAGTATCCCCTTATTCTCACTGGACACTATCTGTGGCAAATGAGGGATTTCCCCATCCGGAACTGCCGATGTTGAAGAAATAAGCTTGATATAGCCTTTGTAGTAGATTGTATGAACCAAGAGAACCATCGATGGATCACAAGCCACGCACCTGAAGACCCTGAAGATCTAGGTCATCAAGAGCAGCAAGATAAGGCGATAATGCAGGATTGACTTCGCGATACGGAGTACTCCTAGTTGCGAGAATAACGGTACTTCCACGTGGGGCCTCTAGCGTAGACATACTCCACTACGGAGTTAGTATTTCTTTTTCTCCGGTTTTTTTCTTCGAATTTTTTATCTTTATCCGGGTTCTGTCGTAATGAAGAATCATTGTCTCATTCCTGATTTTATCAAGGTTCACTTGGATAGCTCTTAACATCATAGGTACGTCGATCTAAACCCTAGCTAGCATAGATGAAGTTTGACACCGTCCAACACTAACAAAAATTAAGTTTCTATAGATCTACAGCTTTATAAAAAGCCCTGATATCATTGTGCATACGAATACTACCTCCTGATACCACTTCACTAAAAAGAACAAAACCACAACCACAAAAAGCAACAATGACGATCTTAACCAGAACCCTACATTACACCCACAGACTAAAGCTTCTCGCAACGACAACCCCTCAAACAACACCAATCCGCACAGTACGCATCGCCGCCTCAGCAACAGCCCAAGACCATCATGCCTCAACAAACGCCACGCCCATTGAAGACGTCCCCTCATTCCGCACCACAACACCACCAGCCCTCGAACCCCAAGTCGAAACTTCCATCTCACGTCTGCCCCTAGTGCAGTCCCTCCGCCGGGACCCCAGCTACAAAGAGTCCCGCCCTCACCTCTCCATGAACCCCTCTCTACGGCCCACCCATTTCGTCGGGGGCTCACTGGCCGGCCCGGAGAAGATCACCGTGCCCCCGTACATGTGGACGGCGACTGAGAAGCTGAAGGACAGCGGCCGGTGGGCGGGGCGTGTGATCTCTGTGTTTCACATCGGGAAACAATTGTGCGGGCACCCGGGATTCGTGCATGGGGGCTTGTTGTCCGTTATGTTTGACGAGGCATTTGCGCGGTGCGTGTCGGCGTCGTTTCCCAGTGGCTTGGGTATGACAGCGAACCTGAATGTGGATTTTCGGAAGCCGGCCGTCCCTGATCGGTTGTATGTGTTGCGGGCTGATACGGTTAATGTTGAGGGGAGGAAGGCTTGGGTGGAGGGAAGCTTGAGCTCGTTGCCACCTGCTGGAGAGGAGAGTGATCCCGTCATGGTGGCCGAAGCTAGGGCTTTGTTTGTTGAACCTAAGTTTGCAGAGGTATGGTTTCCCCTTTTCTCTTGGACTCCCTAACTCAGGTGGTGACTAACTGTTTATGGTCGCAGTCTATGGTCCCTCTGTATCGCGATTAATTGAGGCGTGACAGCCGAGAGCGCGATGTAATTTAAATACCCTTCAACAAAATATTTTCACGGATAAACATATAATACCTCATATAGACTATAGACACAAGATAGAACGGCGAGCTGATAGCCTGGGCAACAATTTTGCGCTGAAAATCTCCATTTTCTATCTAGAATAAATAGGCGAACCCCATGACTCCACCCCAAAGTCCGGAAATCAATACCCTGCGACTAAGTAAATAATGGACTTTGAATGCAGAAAGCCGGCCGATGTAAACAGATTCGATTCATTCATGCCATCATTATAACCTCCCTTAATCACCATGTAAGGGTATTGTGCTAGATACTGTACCAATGAACCAAATGTACCCATTTTTTGGTTTCTCTTTCCTATTTTTGTATTGTTTCCGCTAAAGAGCGACGGAAGGCAATTCTCTGACCAACTGTAACTTGATCGCAAGCTGCAGGACGGAGAGAGACTAAGACAGGTGGAATGCTCCCTGTCCTTCCTGAATAGCGACAGACAGTCGGGTTCGAAGGACATCTAAGCTGCTGTAGTCCGGCAACTTCAGGTAATTTACACACGTCATAACACTGGGGAGATAATCATCAGGGGTGTATGGCGGTTCGCTGGGACGACAAACAACGGTAAAGATCGGGGTGAGACTCTTGAAGCCTGTAGAAGTTATACTTGTCAGAATCCGTCTCGGCGGAAATGAAGCGCGGGCTTTCTTCCTACCTCCAATTGGGAGCTTGGGACTACCAGTGACAAACTGAAGGAAGTCTCGACGTTGCTGTACATCCAACTCGCTCATAGTTTGGAGCAAATTCCTCACACTGCGACTATCCATGTTGAAGCCATGATCGGCTTTGATAGAATCCATGAGTGCTAGGACCAGCATGTTAGTTGATCCGTATTTATACAGACAGATCAAGTGTACTTACTTTCAATAGACCAGTCCTCCTCTGCTCTTCCGAACAACATTACAAGTTCCGCAGGCGTGAAGGTCCGAAGAGCGGAATATGGGAAAACCTGCGAAAATCCCTCCCGGAACGCTTCTACCTGACGCTGGACACCACTACTCAAAGTCATATCCACGACCCGCTCAACGTACAAATCGACATTTTCGATCGTTACCGGAACATTAGAACCATCTTTGATCAATTCGATGGACGGGTAGCCAGGTAAGGTGAAGTCGAGGCTCAGATCTTCGACCGTAACACCGTCCACTTCAACGTTTAGTAGGGCCTGCCTCGTCTGAGCCTCTGAAAGAGCCTTGTTCTCAACTTCGGCCTTTGCATTGGCGAAGCGTTTCAAAAGGAGCAAGGAATTTGCCAAGTCTTGATCAACAGCCTTTACCGTGCCCAGGGATGGGGCTACGGAGAAAGAGCTATCAGCGATTCGGAAAAATGCGGGATTGAAGGAGACATCGATGATCCTGGAATCGAGCATCGAGCGAGCAACAAATTTGCCGAGAACTTTAAACAAATGTAACTGTTTCTTCCCGGACTCCGAGGCAGCATGCTGTTCGCTCATAGGGGCGGGGAACAAGCCTCGCTTGCCAAAAGCGAACTCTTCGGCATCGTTGCAATCGTTTTCTCGCCAAATCTTGAGCTTCTTTTTTGAAAATTCCTTTGAAACGGTCGAGTAAAATTCCAAGGTCGGGCCTAATCCAGTGCCTACTTCTTCAAAATACTCCACTTCCAGGACGCTCGGCGAAGAGCCATAGAGTTCCATGACTTTCATAGCAGACTCTAGGATACGACTTCTTGAGATACGCACCTTTTGTCGCTGGAGACGTCCGAGGAACGGTCGATCATCACGTCGGTGATCGTTTCGACCATCGTCGCCGTTTTGCGAATTGTGCCACCTCATCATCGCCCGCGAGTAGCCAAAAGCAGTCGACTGAAGGAACAAATGGCGTGTCTCAAATGGGAACAGGAAGGGAAACAGACGAGCAAGATCTTCGCTCCAGCTGGGAAGGCAACTGCTCGCTACGATCAAGGGTTCCTCCAGCTGCCGGTTAAGCTTCGCGGTTAATTTAGTATTGATGAATTGTGCAAGGGCTTCAGGTTTAAGTGCGACTAGCTCCTTGCTTTCAGTGAGTATATCATCGAGCGTGGCATTCATTTCGTGCAGAAGGCGGAGTAGCTGGAGTATCGACGCAGTTGTTGTATCTTGGCTGAGCGAAGGTGGCATCTCGGTGCTAGCGTTCTTCGCAGCAGACTCTGATGTACTAGATGTGAGGGCAGTAGGCTCTGGAGGAGGGGGCCCCGGAACGCGCCTGAATTTGACGGTATGGACAGCAGACCACACGTGCCTTCCGATGGGGTCTGAATCCTGCCTGTTGTGATGAACAGCACGGTAGATTGTTGTGTCACCGGTAATTGGATGGCCATCCACGCTAAACTCCAGGTGCCAGTCTGAAGGGATAGACGCCATTGCAGCGGCGTAGGAAGAGAAAGGGCGGCCAGCTGTGGCAAGAGAGTTGTTTCCGGTGGGATTTTGAGCCACACTGGAGGCAGATGACGATGCTTTAGATGCTGGGGTGGATTGAGACGGAGTGGCCACACGTGTTCCATCTTCCTTCCGAGCAGTTACCTTACCGGAGGAGGCTACCTCCATATTCACCGCCGTCGGGTCAGGAGCATTGTCCTCAGAGAGGTCGTCGTCTAGATCATCCATAATAGCATTCAGTTCTCCGTCGTCACCTTCATCATCTTCTTCGTCCTCACTCAATTGTCTCTCATCCGCGCACTCCAAAGGCTCATCATCATGGGCAGGGTCTTCTGAAGCTTGCTGGTGTCGGCCAGAACGTCTGGATCTCGAACCACGCTCCTGACCTTCGGTCGAAGACTCCTGGGCATTTGGTTGTGAGTCTTCTGGATGCGAGGATCTGTCGTTGTTTGTGCTCTGTTGCGGCAAAGGTGGGATATCACTGCCAGGGAACTCGCCATTGCCGGTTAGTTGATCCCGAAGTCGGGCGGCATTAGCAATCTGTGAGAATAAAGACTCTCGGCTGCGGGATGGTTTTGGACGATCTGACAGACTAATTCGTGGATGAAGGAAGTCATCCAAGGCTTTGAACGTGGCAATGGCGTGGATTGAGACCATTATACTTCGATAGGTACGGGGTATATCAGAGTCTTCATCGGCCACCAGCTTGAGCTTAAGCTGTTTTCCAAGCATATGTGCAGCATTACTCCGTGTGTTTTCCAAAGAATTGTGGCTGACAGTAAGCACTTCGAAATGCTCAGTCCGGCTGAGCAAGTCCTGCAATTTCTGGATCAGGACACTGAATGGAGTCGTAGCAGTGCTTTGGCTTTGGGCTTTCTCAGAGATAGTAGATCCCATGAATGCCTGTAGGAAAGCAGCACGAGCCTTGCGCATAGAGGCAAGGTTGAAGTCACCAAACACGTCCAGCAGCACCTTGATGATACCCGAGCTTAGTAATTCTGAGCTAGTAATACTCTCGAGTGCGTCACCGTCAAAGTAAGCGGCCAGTTGTTTGAAAAGCGCAAGGCCGTCCTCACGTGCGTCTCCACGATAACAGGCTTCTATATTCGACGCGAGATTTTGTAATTCGGTCAAGACTTCTATAGCTTTCTCTCGCATATCTCTACCATGGCCGGCTTCGTAGAGACCAACAAACGTCCGAGCGTCGCGGATGACGAGGTCTTTCATGGCGTTGTCTACCCTTGTAGAGAGCACTTGGCCGGATAATGAAGAGCTATCCGATTCCGACCCGTCGTCGTTTTCATCACGCTCATCCTCTTGCTCATCGTAGTCGTCATCATGAGCATCGTCGTCTCCCGGGCCATCGACGTCTTCGGCTTCCCGACGTGAATCGGCCAAGGTGTCCATGACAGCAGGTGAATCAGAGGAGGGCTTCGTCTGCTTCTCATCCGACAAAGGTCCCTCCGCCAGCTTGAAAATTTCCGAAACAACACCTTCACGATGGAATTGGTACTGGTAAACATGTTCCAAGCGCTGAAAAAGAAGTTCAGAGCACCGCAACGCTGATGAGACCAACGACGGATGGTCTTTCTGAGATAAAATTGCCGCCAGGAACGAGGCGTACGGCACAGACCGTAGAGCTTCCTCCACCAAACCGGCGTCTAAATGGTGCAACATCTTAAGCTGAGCGATGAGAACCTTTTGCCGGACCTCTAGGTTAACAGTGCTTGAGTAAGCGTCGGTCAAGGTTGGCAAGAGGATCATAGCAAAGCGCTTGAGCTCGCCTTGGCATTCTAGTAATAGAGAGCGTCTTTTTTCGGCTACTTCTTTCGCCTTGGATGACTTTAAGCCAAGGGACGGGTCGCTGTCGAGGGGGGGATTAAGCCATCCGTCGGTTTGTGGTACATGTCGGCCTGGAACGCCAGGTAGCATCTCGCAAATCACATTAAGCGTTTCAAGGACCTGCTCTCTAGGCCGGTGTATCAAGGCTTGCATCACAAGCACACTATCCATCTTAACGGTGGTATCTTCCAGGTTTCCTGGCGGCGATACCCCAGTTAAGATTTGATATAGAGTATCGACCACGTTCATCTTCAATAATTCTACAGACAACATGGGGCTGGCTTTTGACACTATCGCTAGAACGCGGAGGAACTGGGTGTGAATGTGCGGGCCAATTAGATTGGTGGTACCTGGCAACAGCAGACGAAGTACCGCCTTCAACATTGCGGGTTCGATAAGTTCCTCCAGTTTCTCCGGCTTATGTTTGAAACTCTCCACAATTCGGGAGACACACAAACAACCTTGCTCCATCACCTTTGGGTCATTGCTGGACAGCACATTTAGAAGTGTGGGCATTACATCCCGCACCACAGGAAAGGAATCGTGTGGAAGGTTACGGCAGCAATTTGCTGCCGTAGTCACCGCCGTACGCTGTGTACTAGTCGGAAAGAAGTCGAGATATGTCAAACAAGCAGTCAAGCCCCCCTCCCGAACAATAGAGGCAGGAAAGTCTACGGATATTTTTGCCAAAGTCTGGGAGTTTTTAGCATAGGCCATGGAAGACGAGTTAACAGGTCTAGCGGCGAACTTACGCTCAAAGCTTGTTCAGCCAGATCAATGAACTGTATATCCAGCAACTTCTGGCACAAAATCGGCACAGCGCCCCCGTAGACAACGTTGGCTACGGAGCCGCGAAGAGCCTCCATCAAGTTCGCCAAGCAGCGACACGCGAGGAGCATGATTTCGGGATTTTCTTCGCCGAATTCATTCGGCTGCATTAACGCGACCAATTCCTTTACGTAGGGATCGGGGGAGAATTGGCCGGAAAGATTATCCTCATTAGATACGAGTAAGAGATCTGAAAGCTCCTGCAAAGCGATCAATTGGATGGATGGATCATCCTTCGCTCTGAGATTGCACAGGATTTCTCGTAATCGGGATGACATGCCCGTCATCATCCCAGACAGCGCACGTAGGGTACTCTGAAGCCCCAGGGGGCTGCGCGAGCCAAACAGGCTATTGTGAAACAGATCTCCATCGTCATCATCAAGGCCCGAATGATTGGTTCCATCGTTGCTATCACTTGGTGGAGACGAATCTCGTTCCTCACTCCGTTCACGTCCTTCCAAGTCCTCATCTGCTTCTTTCATGATGACATCTGGATTGTTTCTAGGTGAACGTTTCTTTTGTTGGCGCCGAGGCGGAGGAGATTGGGCAGTTGAAAAGCGATCTAACGAAATAATGTGTTAACCGAGTCGCCTGGCCAGTGGGGGGGGGATAGGGTTGCGACAACGGCCTCGAGCATCGTCCGTGTAACCTTACCTTGTGACACCTTCCCATTTCTGCTAGATTTTCTTCTGGATGTCGGAGGTGACGGCTGGTTCCTCGAAGGCTCCTCCGTTGGATGTGAGGATGGACTAGAAGCAACACGTCAATCAGCAACAACCTCGAGAATCGCCGCGAAGTACCTCGGACTCACCCTGATTGGGACATAGCTGGACGATTTCGGGTACCACGGCGGGGAGCAGCAGAGGCGGCCGCCGGTTGGGGAGAAGCTGCACGCCGCTGTTTCTTGGCTCTCCGTGGGGGAGACGGAGGATTCGGCTGCCCGGGGGCTTCCACAGACCGATCGCTTCGTGGGGGGGCTTTACGCTTCCGACTTGGGGCCGAACCAGCGGCGGGAATCGCAGGAGAGGAACCTGAGGTGGCGGGCGGAGGGGGTTCTGCAGCTAGTCTCGCGGCTGAGCGAGTAATCCTGGAGGACATGAGAAGCTGAGCACTCCCGAGTCACGGCGGAGATGAAAGATTGAGTGAGGGGTAGGTATGGGAAGGACAGGACAAGATAGGTGGAAAAAAGAGGTTGGACTAAAGTAAAGAGAAGCAGTCTTTCCACACAATGACCGATGGACTCGGCGTGTTAGGGGAAGATAGCAGGCAGGATTGGGATGCAGAGCTCGACCTCGGGCTTCCTAACAGATCCCAAAGTCATAGGCCGTGCTAGGCCACGACGAAAAAAGAGACAGGATATAAAGCGTCACAGGGCGAAACAAGCTGCGCAGGAAAAGGGAAGTAGATCTGGTATGTACCTGGCGGCAGTGGCGGGGGCTCCAGTGGATGAATCCTCAAGAGGGTCCTGGCGGTGAAGGTTGGGCCTTGTTCTGGCCATAAGTTGATGTTAACCAGAGCTGGACGAAGAGGGCTCGCTCGTCTGTCGACCGTTTAACCCGCCATCCGTGACTCAGAAGGTAGTTGACCGAACGTGGGCAGGAAGGTGACACTGCGTATTTTCCGGTTGTCCGTTTTGGGGGGGAGAGGATATGGAAAGATAAGTCAGGGGAC
Organism: Aspergillus caelatus; assembly: GCF_009193585.1. Lineage (NCBI taxonomy): Eukaryota > Fungi > Ascomycota > Eurotiomycetes > Eurotiales > Aspergillaceae > Aspergillus > Aspergillus caelatus. Next base: position 211,788 of record NW_022475283.1, read on the forward strand.
AACAACTAGAAAAGAAAACGAAGAAGGAATAAAGATATGTAAAGTAAAAGGAAAGCAAGTATCTGAATGAATTAGTGATGAGTAGCAGACAAAAACTGGGATAAAAGCAGTGGTCGTGAACGTCGTAGTGGCGATGGAGAAGGAAAGTGGAATGAAGAATGAATGAATCAATTGGGGGGGTTCGAGAGTTGACGTGGTAGTGGTAAGCCGTGGTGACGCCGGCCTCAGGAAGCAACTCCGGAGAGCGTCAGACGGCTATAGTGCAGCAGCCCCATCAGCCACCAATAAGTACTACTACTAGTACTTACTAGTACTAGATATCACAATAAGAAGTATCACAACAAATACTTCTTCCTTTTTTCCCTTCCTTTATTGTTTTTTGCTTTTTACCCTTATACATGCCTATTAAAATTTCAATTTCAAATTAATAAACTCCGATTCTACAACCTTTCGGATCCAACCGTACCACACTCATTTAGTCATGCATATATAATCATTTTTTAGTAATTATATCACTGGGTGACATCGACACTACTCGATCAAACCTAAGACGGACATCCAACACCAACATGCCTCATCTGCATCCAATCAGTGCCACAGCTCATCCCTGTTCCTATGGGAACCTATTTTCTTAGCTAGAAGACTGTACCAATACCATGCCCTCAGATCTTGGAGTCCCGAATATTGCCAATATTATCCACTAGAGGCCATGCCCATCCAATAAATGGTAAAATGTTAATATCCGAACGGACTGAGCCTTCTTAACAGATAAATTTACTTAACCCCCCAGCTACGGATTGGAGGATATATTGATGGTACAGTCTCCAATCCCCTTTGAATCTAGTATTTTTAAGCATCATCCAGAGTAAACTTGACAACCGTGTATATGTCCCTTATATATATGTACATCCAACCCCTCACATTGTGGAGGTACTAGCTACTACCCTGTCCCCAAGGTTGATTTGGATTGACAAATTTTACAATATGTAGCCGGAGGCTGAAATCACGAATTAGTAGCAGGCCTTCACGTACTATATATTGACAATTTCTTATCAGGATTGGTCCATCCTCACCAGAAGGTCCTAACTAATAGCTAAACTTTTCAGTAGTCTTCCCGAACTATCAACTTCGGGCTAACCCGGTTTCTCGAAAACCAAACACAACCTGAAGCTACTGTCAGGTCAGCTGTCTTTTTCGGACCGAAACACTTGAAACAATGTCCTGAAAGGTTTTGCAGTAGGGCTGCCACTCCGCCGAGGATGTGTCAGTCTTGTCATTTGCAGGCTGATCACGCTGCACCGGGATGAAAAATGCATGTATACTTTCATAAAGCCTCAGGCATGGATAGGCGGGTTCCCCAAAGCCCGAGAAGTGTAGTATGTCATTGACCATGCCGAGTAAGCACTGAAACTTGCTAAGCTCTTGTGCATATCCTGTCTGTCACTTGAAGCATGTAAGGAATGCAGTTGGTAACAGCATCAGGAAGTATATGCCAATTCTAACGAGCGAATATGCCTCATAATGGTTGCAGCAATCTATTCAGTAAAGCTGCACAAGAAAGATACCGCGTTCGGATACAGCTTATAGTTTCACATGGCGTTACTTTACAGGGACAAGAGCGGATTGGCGACAGAGCAATATTCAGCTCGGTTAGAGGACCCATGATTGATCGACAGTGGCTGGCTGAACCTACGGAGTATTGTTCGAAAAATGGATATCCTCTCAACATACTCCGTAGTGGGAATGAGTTATTTTGTAAACAGCAAGTGTTACGGCATACCCAGTACTTCTGCCCAATCGATACATTAGATTACATCCAAAGAATAGGGTTCACTATCGACAAGGCTGATTTGGCATATTGTGGATAAATCCACCAAGGGTACGGAGTACAAGTATATTCACGTGCTCAACTAACTGAAGGAGAATTCTGGAAACAATTGCGAAATTCAAGCAATGAATGGGAATCAGGAACACTTCTAGTAGTACGAAGTAGTATAATCTAGACCGGTCCCCGGTGAGAGAATCGGAAGTCTCCAGTTATTATTATTATTAATTCCAGAGATTCAGATACTCTCGGTGACAGTGTGCGTACAGTTGCCTAATCCTGCCTGGGCCGCTTTATTGGTAAATACATACCAGTAAGTTCCCAGGTGGTACTCAGTCAACTTCAGATCAATACCAAACCAGTACAGAACAGAGTTGGAGAAATGATGTGATCAGTCGCCGAGGTTCTGATTTGCCCCTCAAGTTTATGTTCCTCAATTCTTTTGCTTCCCCCGCCGGATACATACCAATACGGTAATAAATTCCTTTCCCCGCGCGGGTCTGACTAAACCACCGGCAAATGATTTTCTGAAAGGCTTTTGGTTCAATCGCCTTCCATCATCCATTCAAAAGTCCCCTTCTTCTTCCTTGCCATCTCTTTCGAATCTTTGGTACTCCTTATCCACCCCTTCCCATACTGCGCTACACACGAACACCCATTAGAGTCCCAGGTTTATCGTTTTGAGATCTCTAACTCGATCCGCAACCATGACTGACATCACTGGTGGGCATGGGGAGGATGTCCATCAGCCCCCCGCCCATATTCCCCCGGCACCCATGGAGGACTACCAGTTTCCCGAACTCCGCTTGAAGCGCAAGATGGATGATCCGGAGAAGACTCCCTTGCTACTAGTTGCTTGTGGTTCTTTCTCGCCCATCACGTACTTGCATCTGCGTATGTTCGAAATGGCAGCAGATTACGTCAAATTCAGCACGAACTTCGAACTCATCGGCGGATATCTTTCTCCGGTGTCGGATGCCTATCGCAAGGCTGGTTTGGCCGCTGCAGAGCACCGGTAAGAACATACTCCTTACCATCAGTTTCCCAGGCGTTTCCTACTTTGTTTTCTGTTTCGCCGGTTTATTTATACCCTAAGAAACACTAAGCTGACCCGAACCTGTCGGATTTAGAGTTGCTATGTGCCAACTTGCAGTGGACCAAACCTCCGATTGGTTAATGGTTGATACATGGGAACCAATGCAGAAGGCATACCAACCAACTGCTGTCGTGCTCGATCATTTTGACCACGAGATCAACACTGTCCGAGAGGGAATTGAAGCCGCAGACGGCACACGGAAGCACGTGCGCATCGCTCTTCTGGCCGGAGCTGATCTGATCCATACCATGTCGACCCCGGGGGTATGGAGTGAAAAGGATTTGGATCACATTCTTGGTAAATACGGTGTACGTACAATATGCCTACATTCCATGAGTCATGGACCCCGCTAACGTTGCCCTCTAGTCTTTCATTGTTGAACGCAGCGGAACAGACATCGATGAAGCGCTTGCTGCCCTGCAGCCCTGGAAGGACAATATCCATGTGATTCAACAGCTGATTCAGAACGACGTCAGTAGCACCAAAATTCGTCTTTTCCTTAGACGTGAGATGAGCGTCCGCTACTTAATCCCGGTGCCGGTCATCCGCTATATCGAACAGCACCGCTTATATGAGGATGACAGCACGACAGCCAATTCCACATCCGACAAAGGCAAGGGGAAACAGGAGCCTAGCAAGTCGGGTTGATACCCTCAGACCCTGCAATCTTGTTAGTCCGTTAGCCACGCATATGAGTACAAATCAGCCCCATTCTGCTATCATGCGGGGGCAGAGCACAGCTACTGCGAGCTTAGCGCGCTATGAGAAAATCCTTTGTTCATTGTTCTGGGGTTACAATGGCAGCCACGAGCGACCCGTGCCCGTGCCGTCACATTCATTGCCCAGAGGTGCTACTGTCCACCTCTCTTCTCCCTTGCACCGCAGTCCTTGGATACTTGGGGGCGCTCTTAGCTGGACATTTTCTAGTCGCGGGGCCAAGTTGGACATGCCTGCGGTGTCTGGTCTCTTTGCCTAGTGAACCACTTCTCCCACTTCCTATAGCTGCGGTCTTGAACCAAAAAACCCCCGTTAATTTTGGCTGTATCCAGATTTTGTTCTCGGGAAGGTGTCACGAATAATGTGCTGAACATACCATAGAGTTTTTGTCTTCATTGGTTGTTCTTTATCTTTACTTTGTTTCTTTGTTTCTTTTTTTTTTCGGTTTTTTCTTTATACCCCTGACACGACTCCTGTACTGATAAATCCTTGATAGATCATGGTAGATCTAGTTCCTGACAATAAATGGACACCAATACATTTATACAGTTCATAAATATATACTTGTAAATTGCTCAGAACACGGCGATAGCATAGCCTTCGAAATATGGCTGAAAGTACAGCGATGACGCAATGTATAAAATTGCAGGATATATACCAGCATGATTTTCGGCAACAAAGACCCAAAAGAAATCTATAATAAGGGCAAAAGATGACTAGATCTATAGTCTGAATAAACAAACAATCCAAAACAGGGCGTTATTCATAAACATCATATAACAGCAGACAAAGACCCATGCCCCCATCAAAACCACATACATATATATGTACTGGAGGAGGCAAAGCCAAACCGCCAGAGTGTAAACAGGCAGAGTAAGGAATTAGTCACAACCATCCCACAGATCTTCCGCTTCAAAGAAGCCCAAACAAGCATCGGGATTCTCGTCCTGCATGACGGCTATTACGGACCCCGCAGTAGCGGTAGATTCCGAAACTAACCGACGTGCATCGTTGATGGACGTCGAGCTGGGGAGCCGTAGCCAATCATCCCGGGACACGGAAAACGGGAGCCCGAGAGTGGCTAGCGCGGATGTATCCATGTCTACATAGTTTGTTTGTGAGAGGGACCGGAGATGTCGGGGTGGAATTATTTCGGAAGGGGACAGATGGACCCAGGACTTGGCGGTGGGGTGTTGGATGGCTGTAAGCAGGATATCTAGAAGACGGATGGTGCCCGTTGAGGTAGATACTGTTGGGATTTGGTTGATGGGGACGAGCTTGTCGATGATACGCGGGGTCTCCTCTAACTGGGGGAGCGAGGCGACGGATTGCTGTTGACTGGAGAGGTCGTCTGAAGTAGTGGAGGGGAATGATGCGGTCGACATGCTCATTGGTGTGAGGACATTTGATGCGGCGCCAATGGCGCCGCCGGGGTGGAAACTTTTAAAGATCTCTGCCGGGCCTCTTCCTGAAGATGTGTGTAGTCGTCTGGCGGTGGCGATAGCCAAGGCATCTCCCAGCGACAGGGCTACCGTCGTAGACGACGTTGGGGCAGATACGCCGATGGATAGCTCCTCGTCCTCGTGAATGGGTGCTGGTAGGAGGATGCCCATGTCGGACGGTTGAAACGACAATAAGGGGCATGTGGACGGGTGAAGGTGAGAAGTTATAGCGATTATTGGGACAGTTGCGGGGATATGAGGGAGCAGGAGCAAGAGCTCAGGGGTGCGCCCCGAGAACGAAATCAACAACAGGGTATCTTGCTGTATACAAGTATCAATAAGCTTGTTCATCTGGTTCACAATTATAATTCGACACTCACCGGTCTAATCATGCCCAGGTCTCCATGCAACGCTTCCGTTGGATGTAAGAATGCGCTGTAGATACCCAGGCTATTCATTGTCGCCTCGAGCTTTTGGGCAATCTTCCCACTCTTTCCTACACCACAGCATACCAATTTTCCTCCACCCCGCACACTGCGGGTAATCTGGCTTACAGCCCGTGCAAGACTCTCTTGCGCCAACGCATTTGTTTCGTAAAGACGTTCCAAGTGCGCTAGGGCGGCGCGCTCAGTAGAAATGACATGAATGGCGGTGGATACCGACGCATCGGCAGGGCCATCCTTTGCAGTTGATAATACAGGATCAATCACGTCTGGAGGAGTCAAGGATAGAAGCGAAAGCTCGTCGCGAGCGAGGCGGTCTTTCTTTATCATGGTGGGCACGGAGGGGTCCGCGGGGGACGATAGCGGGATCATCGGCGATTGCTGCTGAAGGTGCCCCATGGCACAGAAACCATTCTCCTTGGGAACTAAGAAGGAGAGATCGTCTTCTCCCGGGAGGGGCCTGGGAAAAGAGGTCCCGGACGAAATCCCGGGGAAGCAAAGGAATTTAGAAAATTTTCGATGGCGCGCGGGGGGGGGGGGAAGGAATAGTAAGGGAAGTGGAGGAGAATTGGTCTCGGCATGAAGTTTTGACTAATTAACCACTGGCTGAACTACATCGGAGATACTAGGTAGTTGTAAGTAAAAGTACACTTCGGACTTCCTTTGATTTAACTGCACGCTAACGCTTTCCATCATTCTCCTTACACTCCCCACTAAAGAAGAAACAATCCCCTCCATTACTAAAGTACGCCTTCCGAGTCTCGGCTCCAATAACATCCGTCATGACACCATCGCCACCTTCGCTGACGCTTTTGCAGATCCCGTACTGTACAAAATGGTTGATTGTTACTGTTACATTGTCATCTAGGAGATTAGTACTATACAGATATTTTTCTTCCCAATCGTTTTTCGCCCATCATGTAGATTTCAAGCCTTGGAAAGAGGCTTAATACCCTTGTGAATAGCCGCAATCCCCCCAGTGAGATTCTCGAATCCCCGGCCAGGGATCATGAAACCAGCCTTCTGAATCATACCCCGGAATTCTTCCTGGCTGGGGAATTTCTCAATACTCTCCACTAGATACTGGTAGCTGTCCCGATCTCCCGCCACCAGTTGGCCGATCATCGGGATGGCACTGAAACTCCACTGCTTGTAGACCGCATTGAATACGCTGTTCTCTACCTTGCTGAACTCCATACAAGCGAACACACCACCGGGCTTCAACACCCGGAATGCTTCGTTTAGAGCGGCCTGCTTGTCCGTGAAGTTGCGGATGCCGAAGACAACCGTGTAGAGGTCGACTGAGTTATCTGGAATGCTGGGCATGTGCTGGGCATTTCCCTGCATAAAAGATAGACGGTTCGTATTGTAGTAAGGGGTCTGGATGCTCCGCTTTTTGCCCTCCGCAAGCATATCCGGATTGATATCAGCAATTGTGACACGGGTCTCATGGTCGTGGTTAATGTTAGTCGCGTGGTCCAGCATGCGAAACGCGATATCGCCGGTCCCGCCCGCGATATCCAGGATATTCCAGCCTTTTCCTGTTGTGTCGGTGTTGCGAGATGGTAGCGCCGAGCCAGGGTTCAGGGAGCGAACAAAATGATCTTTCCACAGGCGGTGGATTCCGAGTGACATGAAATCGTTCATAGCATCGTAGGAAGAAGCAACTGAGCTGAAGACCGCTCCAACTGTACATTACCGGCGTTGGTTGGTTAGTCTTTTATCCAATTGTTGGAGAGGTATATAGAAGCATACCCATAGACTCCTTCTGCGATTCAGGAACGTTGCTAAAGCCAAAATGGGTCATTCGTTCATCTTGGTTGGCCTTGTTGGAGTCCGCTTGAGCTCGCTGCGAACAGGAAAAGCAGCGGTAGGGGACCTCGGGAATGGTCGCTCTCCGACGGGCATTATAGCCCAGATTCCTCCATACCGATCGCGACAGCATGATGAAGTGTTAGTTATTCAAGACCTGCAATTGAGGTTAGTTGAAGGATAAAACGGAGATGGAAATATTGCGCGGAGCGGATATCAAGATGAGATTCCCGGTACTGTGCTTTTTCTGCCGCCCGACTCTTCACCGCTAGCCTTTTTCCAATACCATGGAGCACTAGTCCTGTTCGGCACGGATAAGTGGAGGACAGTGACCCGTGACCGGCTCATCGTAACCTGACTACCAATTGTCTCTCTGTGGGGCTAATGATGTTCTAAACAGTACTTGTCTCTATACTAATCTACTTTCGACAGGCTGCATATCATCTAGGAGATACACTCATAACTTATGACCTTCTTGATCATATCCTTAAGCTCACATTAAGTTCAGGTTCGACGCCGGTAATATTAGCAGGATACAAATATCCACCGCTATTGACCAGCCAAAGTTGTGGTATCGAAGATAGAAGAAACCTTCGAGGTACGTAGGAGACCCGGGGTAAACAGGTACACCCACTTTATATTGAGTATATTCAATATCCATGCCCCAGTGAAACAGGTAGACTAGGACACGACTCGCTCGCTTACATGCCACTCAATCGTTCTTCGCAACCCTTCTCGCAAGGGGATTGTTGGGCACCAGTCCAACACGGCTTTGGCCAGCGAGATCTGCGGCCGACGAACAGCGGGATCATCCGCCGGGCGTGGATGGTAAGTAATATTGACCTTAGGCTGATTGGTCATTTCGGCCACAAGACCAACTGTCATTTCTGCTAGTTGTTGGATAGTAAACTCCCCATCATTTCCGATATTGACAGGACCCTCACTGTAGTCACTGTTCATTAGGCGATAGAGTCCTTCCATACAGTCCGTGACATATTGGAAAGACCGCGTTGCAGATCCATCGCCGGTGATCTTCAGGTCGTCACCGGACAATGCAGCAACGATAAAGTTTGACACGACCCGACCATCGCTACCATTCATGCGAGGGCCATATGTGTTGAAAATACGAGCAATACGGATATCGGCGCGTTGCTGTTCACGGTAAGCATAGCACAGTGCTTCTGCTACCCTCTTCCCTTCATCGTAGCAAGATCGCTTCCCGAAGGGGTTGACATTTCCCCAGTACGTTTCGGGTTGGGGGTGAACTAGGGGATCACCATATACTTCTACTTATGTATTAGGTATAAGCGAAGCCAGGGGCTATTGGTGTTTCAGCTTACCTGATGTGCTAGTATGCAAGACGCGGGCGTTTTTCGATATAGCTAAGTCGAGCACGTTTTGTGTTCCCTGGAAGCATGTCCTTAGTGTTGAGATCGGGTCTTTTTGATACTGGATCGGACTGGCTGGGCATGCGAGGTTGTAAATCTGATCGATCTGGCTCACATCCTCCAAGGGCATTTGGATATCTTGACTGTAAAAGTCAATACGAAGAGATCCGACGTTTGTTTGGTGGTATCTATCTTACTTGACCAATTTAAAGTCGGGATGGCTCCTTAGGTGGTCTAGGTTCCGGGGAGAACCTGTTTGGAAGCTATCCATTCCAATGACTACATGGCCCTTTGCAAGGAGGTAATCTGCGAGGTTGGACCCGAGGAACCCCGCAGCCTGTCCGCGTTAGCCCAGACCTTTCTTAGATGGCCGCGCAAGGAAGCTTCCTTACCCCCGTGATGAGGATTTGCAGCTTGCCGTCGTGACTCGCCATATCATATATCATATAAAGCAGCATATATTCTCCAACGAGCATGGGTCACTTTTGAATGGCAAGCTTAAGTATTTCGTAGTGGTTCATCATCTGCGCTGACCCACCCGATCAGCCCCGACAAGCCCTAATCTCGTCGCGCATGAAGATAACCTTGGAAGTGGTGGTGGAACACTCCGCTACCATCCAAGAACAGCCTAGTGTGACTGAAGCCTGAACCTCAGCTGCCGACATGGTGGAGCTGAGCAATGTCGATCGAGACGGATGTCGTAATTCTCAGGCTTTCATGGTGTTGTGGTGTGGCACTGTGTGCGCAGTGGCGGGCTGACAATCTGCAAGATGACAAATCTCAAACGAAAATCCCAACCACAAGTGTCGGTAGTTGGCCTTTTTAAGTTCAACCTTGAATGGTGTGTTCTTTGCCGTATTCGGCAACAATTCATCAAGAGTGGGCCTCACGCTCAGCTGCAATCTCGATTTCCCCACATATATGACGGAACATGGAAGAACCCAGGGACACAGCTAGAATGAAGCGAGCGATATTTTCTCCCCGGGGTGTTCAACCAAGAACCAAACCACTGCCAGACCCAGATGCTTCGCCGTCATGATTCGAAATGTGGCATGTATAGGTGCTGGATTCGTGGGTGAGTGGATGCACTAGGTGCGCGTGATGTATTCCTATCTGACGTTCTAAGGGGGTCCTCTGGCCACGGTTATTGCCTGTCAATGTCCGGACATCCAGGTAACTGTTGTGGACAAAAACAAGGAGCGGATTGACGCTTGGAATACAGCGACCCCTCCACTATATGAACCAGGCCTCGAAGATGTCCTATCCCGCGTTCGGCAGCGAGATGCCCAGTGCAATCTAAGGTTCTCGACAGACATCGATCGTGCCATCCGAGAGGCAGAGCTTATTATGTTGTGCATTGATACCCCTACCAAGGGAAATGGCATTGGGAAAGGGATGGCATTGGATCTGGCCAACACGCAGGCCGCTGTCAGGACCATAGCGCAGGCTGCAGAGTCGGACAAAATCATCGTGGAGAAGTCAACCGTCCCGTGTGGAACAGCAGACAAGATTCGGGACTTGGTATGGGCATTTCTTTTCTGTCTATCTTGAAGTGAATACTAATGACACCATGGGCGCAGCTCGAATCTTGCTCTAAGAATGGCTGCCGGTTCGAGGTGCTTTCTAATCCTGAATTCCTAGCTGAAGGAACCTCAATCACAGATTTATTCTATCCGACAAAAGTTTTGATCGGTCACCGACAAACGCCATCATCGCGCAAAGCAGCTGAAGAGCTGGCTGCGATATACTCCCGGTGGGTATCACCCGAACTTATAATCATGATGGACCGCTGGTCATCCGAACTATCCAAACTAGCCGCCAACGCAATGCTAGCGCAGAGAATAAGCAGCATAAACTCGTTAAGCGCGATATGTGAAGCGGTCGGCGCAGATATTGACAGCGTGAGTGCTAGTTGCGGAATGGATCCTCGCATCGGAAAGGGGATGTTGAAGAGCACCCTCGGATGGGGAGGCGGATGTTTTGAGAAAGATATCTTATGTCTCGTCTACCTGGCTCGCAGTCTAGGTCTCACTCCCGTGGCAAATTATTGGGCTTCCGTTATAGAAATGAACGAGTACCAGAAGTCGCGATTCTTTATGCGCATTGTCTCGTCTATGCATGGAAGTGTGGGGGGAAAGTCCATAGCGATCTTAGGGTTTGCCTTCAAGAAGAATACATCGGACACGAAGAATTCTGCTGCCATTCCTCTTGTGCGAAACTTGCTCCAAGAAGGCGCCCTCGTCTCCATTTATGACCCCATGGTTCCGCCGGATCGCATCCTGATAGATGTGAGTGCAGCCGGTAGCCATTCCGCATCTGTCCAGGTGTGTCCATCGGCGTACGAAGCATGCAATGGCGTCGATGCAGTAGTTATTGCGACCGAATGGGACGAGTTTCAAACCCCGATCCCGACAGGGGATGTGCGAATGACCACGGCCAAGGATACCAGAATCGAGGAGCCCCAGTCCCCACCAAGTACACCAGGCGATAAAGGGAGAAGACTAGATTGGGAATGGATTATGAATCGTATGCGTTCACCCAGGTTTATTTTTGATGGGAGAAATATACTGGACAGACAGTATCTAGAACAGCTGGGGGCTCGGTATATTGGTATTGGTAGTGGATCAGAGTGGGGATTTCTGGAAAGAGCGACCCATTCTTTATGAATTTATGAATTAGAGCTTCATCAGAGCGTTTAGTAATCTATATCTCTATTTTACGATCATTTCGGTGTACGGCTCTGCAGCTTGTATATACCTCTAGTACTTACTACGTGTACTACCGTTTTGCGGGCATTGACATATAGTAGGATGGATACCAGTAATGCCTCAGGCCGAGGTATATAGTTCTTGCCTAATGCCAACCACGTACATCTCATGCACCCTCATTGAAGGGGTACGCAACCATTCATTCTTAGGGTGGGATGAATGGAACATATGCCTATTGGACTCGGCATCAAGAGTGGATTTTCGCGATTGTTGCAGGTTCAGGTCATACTCAGCATTGAAGACATCGAAAAACATGAAAAGGTGGGCACCTGATGAGTCCAAGAAAGCTCCAAGCATTCAGGCTATTATTAGACTATGGATGCAGTTCCAAGTGTGGACCACATGACTAGTTTCCCTTCCTGGCCAGTTCTTCCCTATCCTTCTCCCGCTCACTTTTGATGCCCGTAGTTCTTTCCTTACATGCCACATACTTTATCATACACTTTCTTTCAACACGCCCAAATATCCTCATGGTCCCCACGAGGAAGACTCTGACAACCTTCAGCCCTGTTGTCTTTTTCGTCATTAACCCCCCGTTCGACGACCACATCGCCATGCAAGCAGTATGCCCACTCCATGTCCCAGGAGAATGGGCTGGGTGTGGAAAACAAGGCTTCGATTGATTCTAGCGATCGATTGCAAGTTTCTGGATAAAAAAGATATACTATGGGAATCCAGAGAAGATTTAAGCCAGCAAGGAGAAAGTAGCTCCGACTCTTGATGCTGTCGAACATGATGGGATTGACGAGAGTGGTCATTCCAACGCCAATCGCCCAGCCCGTTATACCGAAACCGTTTCCTTGGGCTCGCAGGTCTGAAGGGAAAATCTCCGTGGGTATGAGGAAAGCTACTGTGCCCCATGTTGCTGCATAACTGTTATCCGCTTGTTAGCCAAACAAGCTATGCGCCACTTGAAGATGTGGCGCACTTACCCCAAGTTGAAAAGGAAGAGCATCGCGACAGCCCCTGGCGCATATTGGATTGCTTTGTCTGGATGATGAAGAGAACCTTCGTATAGCGATCCAGCCTAGAGAGTATTAGCCAGGGAGCTTACGGAGGATACATTAATAACAAGGAGACTACCTACAATTATTTCAACAGCGAAAAGCACTGCAGAGCCAAGCATGAGGCACCTGCGTCGACCAAGGCGATCGACGATTTGCCCACTGATGATGGTCCCGATGATGCCGATCGTATTCAAGCCACCAGCTAACCCATTCTGTTTGGTTTCACTATAACCGGCCTGGCTGAGAAGCACGGGCGAATACGCCGTGACAGCCTACGATGTCAATACCCTGGAATAAACTACCGCAACTGTGCTAGAAGCCTAACTCACTGTGATGCCAGTCCAAGAGGCCATGATCTGGAGGAATAAGCTAAGCCAGGCACGGCGACCCAAATTCGCACCTGGTCTGCCACCTTTGCCGCAAAGGATCATGACGAATTGAATTGGGGAGCTCGGTCTACTATCTTGTGCTGTAGCAACAATCTCGTGATATTCCCGGTCGATCTCCTTCTGGCTGGCTTTATGCCGCCGAATACAGTTCAACAGATCGCGAGCCTCGTCATTTCGTCCGACCGAGGCAAGGTACCGTGGGCTGTCTGGCAATGCTTTGATGCAGATAGTAAGGATAAGGGCCGGGATGCATTGAAATGCTAGTAGGAAGCGCCACCTGAAGTCCGAGTAACCGTTATTGATGAAAGAGAGGCCAAAAGACAGCCAGTAGGCAACAGAGATACCCAGATCTAACGACTATCAATGAATGAAGTTCCAGGGAGACCATTGGCATGCTGCTGTACTCACAATTCGCAATAAAAACATAGCCAAGATATCCGCCACGGTGTTCGGCCGAAGAAATTTCTGACACAAACACCGGGGTGATTCCAGTCAGTGCTAAAATGAAAGGGTCAGATTATATCAACTCCTGGATACAGGTAATGCCATTGGCTTACCACCCGTACCAATTCCCGTCACCACGCGAGCAACTAGCATGAACTCCGAGCTTTGAATGGAGGCTTGTAGAGCACCCCCAATGAGGGCAAAGACTGACCCGAACAGCAAGCCATTGATACGACCAATGCAATCAGCAAGCCATCCACCGGCAAAGCAGCCAAAGATACATCCTAAGTAGTATATACTGACCAGGCCTCCTTGATGCGTAGTGTCAGTCACAGTGCCGTCGGGCCTTCCTATCCCGACTTCTGTCACGTACGTCGGCGAGGCATTTACACCTCCCATTACACCCTGATCATAGCCTTCGAAGAATATAGAAATGAGGGAAAACGTTTGGATTGCAAGATTAATCTGACGTGGTGAGAGTTGTCGCCAGAGTGTTGTGTAGCCCATTGTGAGATGCCCGATGACCCTCTAAACAATCCATGAAGCAGTAGCAGGGTAAAGCAAACCAATTTAATCAAACCCCAAGAAACGTATATTTGCAACTAATGGCGCTTAACACTCCTCGCTTGATCAAGCGCAAGACCAGTTCACACGCTCAAAACTTGTGATGAGCTCGTGCCATAAAACCTCGGAGTTCATCCCTTGTATCGCTCAGCCGCGGTGGCTTTAACTCCCTGCAGCTTTCTCGCAGATCCTATGCGAACATTTACGTGATTGGTTATACTAAACTAACCATGCAGCATGAACTGATCTTCGGCTCCGCACATAGCGGGGAAGTTGGTGAATTGACCATCGTGGTCGCTTGTTTATTTCCAAACTGTTGTGCTTCCAGGGCAATAGCTGAAAACCGCTAATCGAGCATTCCAGACACCAGTAGAGGGCAGCATCATGAGCACTCCGAGTTATGCGTTAGACCTGACGGTCCTTGGGTTAAACAGTGGCACGTCCATGGTAAGTACAGTGGGAGAAGGAAAGTAATAACGAGTTTTACATCACTCATGCTCATACTCCTACCGGCAGGATGGTATTGACTGCGCTCTATGCCATTTCCGTCAGGAAGACCCCGAATCTCCCATGCATTTTGAGCTCCTGAAAGTGAGTAGCAGAAGCAAACCTTGCCGCTATGGATAAGAACCCACAGTATGGCACTAGTACGGGGAGATTCCACTCGAGCCTACCGTGAAGAAGCGGGTGATGAATATGATCCTCCATAACAAGACATCTCCGTCGGAATTATCAGAAGTGAATGTTATCTTAGGCGAGACTTTCGCAGACGCCGTCAAGCAGTTCTGCCAGAGCTACAATGTTGATATATCCACCATCGACGTCCTGGGGTCTCACGGCCAGACAATATGGCTTTTATCTATGCCAGAAGAAGGCGAGACCAAAAGCGCCCTTACCATGGCCGAGGGCTCATTTCTCGCCGCTCGCACAGGCATTACCACCGTGACGGACTTTCGAGTCAGCGACCAGGCTGCAGGCCGTCAAGGCGCCCCGCTTATTGCATTCTTTGATGCCCTTCTTCTACACCATCCTAATAAGCTTCGCGCGTGTCAGAACATTGGCGGCATTGCCAACGTTTGCTTCATCCCGCCCGATATCGAAGGCGGGGTGGATCAGTGCTACGATTTCGATACAGGCCCCGGTAACGTGTTCATAGACGCAGTAGTCCGGTACTATACCAGCGGCAAACGCGAATATGATAAAGATGGTGAGATGGGTGCGCGTGGCAAAGTCGACCAGGCCCTTGTCGATGAATTTCTGCAACATAAGTACTTCCGCCTCGACCCACCCAAAACCACCGGCCGAGAAGTCTTCCGCGATACATTAGCCTTCGAATTAATCGAAAAGGCCGAGAGAAAAGGTCTTTCCCCAGACGACGTTGTGGCTACCATTACTCGCATCACAGCTCAAGCGATCGTCGACCATTACAAGCGATATGCACCTAAGCACCTGGAGATCGCCGAGGTATTCATGTGTGGCGGCGGTGCTTACAACCCTAACATCACATCTTATATTCAGGAACATTACCCCAACACCAAGATCCTGTTGTTGGATGAGGCCGGTATCCCGGCTGCCGCTAAGGAGGCTATTACTTTCGCATGGCAGGGCATGGAGGCCATTGTTGGACGTCCTATTCCTGTCCCAACGCGCGTGGAAACACGCCAGGAATATGTCTTGGGTAAAGTGTCGCCCGGAAAGAACTATCGGAAGGTTCTCCGGAAGGGCATACTTCTTGGAGCTGGGCGCGACCATCTACCACCGGTGAAGGAGTTGTTAAACTATGTGGACGGGAAGGTCTTCGATAATAAATGGTGAAGAACACCAACCATGATGGTATCTGTCAAGTGTACACATGGTTTCCACGAAATGTTACTTACAGTATTCACAAGTGATTGAACGTATGCCCCTCCTATTATCTTATCCTGGAATTAGTGGCTACATGCCTAAGCTGCTAGTAGTTCATCCTACTTCTCAAGCGTCTGATTCCACAGACTCTGCACCGTAACCCCCTGCACCCACTTCCCATCGGTATTATCCTCCTGAACCGTAAACCCAATTTCCTTCTTCTGTCCAGGAAGCAACACGAAAGCATTCTCATCAAAATAACCCACCACATCAGCCGGATAGTCGAGCCAAGTGTATAGCGAGACACCCGATTTAGCTTCTACCGTGAAAGTCTTCGACTTGGAATCATACGATAGTTCAAGTCCGGGATCCACCAAGGCGAGATCCTTGGGGAAGACTGGTGTGAAGTGGTTCTGGTGGGTGAATGTCGTATTCTCGTCTGAGTTGGGGAGATGTCCCTCGCCCGACAGGGAGAGGACAAGTATGGTATCCTTCGGATTGGAAAGGGTAAGATTCTTTATGTTGGTACCATATATCTTGGTGGTGTTGAGCGCTCCGACGTTGAAGGGAACAGACCCCGGTGTGCCTGCATTGTGGGGGAGAGGCTTGCCTGACAAGTCCAGCCAGGTTAGATTTACTTTGCCCTTTGCTGATTCCCACAGATCTGACGTTACGTAGAGGTCCAGGTCACCTGTGGTGTAGTTCCAGAATGGCGAGACGATAATGGGTTGGTAGATGTCTCTGGAGACGTAGTGGAGGACCTTCCATCGTCCGCCGTATTCAATGCCGGCCCATGATGGTGCTTGCCAGATATCTTCCAATTGCCAGTAGAGAGAGCCGAGCTGTCGCTCGGGCATTCCGCTGCCACGGCGATAAAACTGGATTTCGGATTTGTACATGTCGGCTTGGAAGAGTTGGGTTGCGTGACACCAGGCGCTGAAGTTGGCGACAGAATCCAGTTTATTGGGAATGGGGTAGTACCGCTGCACTGCGATTGTCATTTCACCCATGCCTAGGGATGTATTGTGAAAGTTGTCGGTAAAGGTACCGCCGGCTGGGTAGTGATGGTTCCGAAGCATGACAGTGGTGCTGTTGAAATGGAGGTCTTCGGGGTCAACGGCTTGCTGCCAGGTTTGCAGGCTAGGCATGCTGTGGTATCCGAATTCGTTGGCGAAGCGACCTACTGGGTAGACATGGGAGTTGAAGGAGACACTGCTGTCATAGTTGTAGAAGTCGGTGTCGCCGTAGTAGGATCCAGGTGTGGTATTGTGATACCGTTCCACCATGGGCACGGGAGCAGACAAGTCGACGTCGAGATAGCCTTCCGTTGTGCTACTAGGACTGTATGTGATGGACCGAGTGTTTTGGTAAACCAGGGGCAGAATGAGACTGATATACAGCTTTTCATATTCCCCAACATACTTCGCGTGCTCCTCAGGAGCCTTGCTTTCGACCGTTGGAAGCATCAGTGACTCAATCTCGTTTCCACCTGCCCATAATGCCAGCGAAGGGTGGTGGTTGACACGACGAACGTTGTACACAACTTCGGCGGCGACGTTCTCCAAAAATGCATCATCGACCGGATACAAGGCGTCGCTAAATTCAAACTCGCTCCATAAAAGAATGCCTCGTTCATCAGCTAAATCGTAGATGAAATCGTGGAGATATATGCCAGATGACCAAACACGCAGCATATTCTGGTTTCCAGCAACAACCGCATCGAACAATCGGGCCATTCTTGCCTCTGTAACCCGTGGCCAAAAAGCATCTGGAGGTATGATGTTGGAGCCTTTGGCGTAGAATTCGTGTCCATTGACTTCAAAATGCCAGTTGGCACCAGGGGCAATGCCTTGAGCAAGCTGGGCATCTGTGATATTTCGTTGATTGAGGAAAATCGTGCGAAATCCTGTTCTCTTGGTGACATGGGTCAAGGTTTGATTTTGATGACCAGTAACAGTCACAGTTATGTTATAGAGATTTTGGTCACCAAGCCCCAGTGGCCACCAGAGCTTCGGAGTCACTCCACCAAGGACTGCAACACCGGTAACAGAATTTCCAGACACAGTCACGTTGTCTATCCGCTTTGATGTGAGGATCTCACCGGACTTAGTATCTTTGAATTCAATAGACATAGATGGATTAGGTGGAAGAGAGCCAACAAAGTCAATGCTGGCATTCACAACCCATGGCTGGCTTTGGTCGGGAGGAAGATGGTTGATCTGTCCTTTCCGATAGATGTCCAAGTCTGTATTCAAGACGTGGATATTTTGCGCATTTGGTAGTTGAACGATATAAGCAGGCTTCCAAGGTCCTGCGGGTGCAAATGCAGGACCCCAATCCCAGCCGAAATCCGACTGTTCCTTACGCATGAACCACCGGTTCGGATATTCATAAGTCTGCTGAATTCCATCGGGCCATACTAGGGGAGCAGGTTAGTACTGTGCAAAGGGCAGAGAGACACTCTTGGGGCCCAAACCTGGTGAGTTAGGGTCCTTGGCAATTGCATTCACGATATTTGGCGCACTACCAAAATTAATCTTCAAGACGGGATCCTCGTTGCAGCCCTTTAGAATCTGAGAGACATCGAAAGAATATTGGCGGTATTGGTTATTCGTTGAAGCGACGTATTTCCCACAGAACTCAACTGTCGCAAAAGTGTCAAGTCCATCAAAAACGAGCCAGGTAGACTCGGCGTCCTTTAGTCTATTGAAAATTAGATTGGTCAGAAAGCCCAAATAAACATGGCAGTTACTCACAAATCCTTAATATTATCAGTGGTGTAGGTCCAATTAGATTCCGGAATCCACCGTAGATTGAAATCATTGAGACCATGGTACCTGGGCCAGTCCAGTTAACGGAAGCAACTTTTGCCGACGAAGCTACGCCGTCACTTACGGGTCATCTGTGATGCATGTTAGATGTATGCATGGCATTTCAGATGAAATAAAGTAACTCACCAATAACACCGGCGTTCAGCAGGTCCAAATGGGCGTGGGATGGAAGACTTCCAGGTACGGTATGATTCAAACTTTCGCTACTGAGAGTCCACTTTTCATTACTCAGATCCCGGACATGCACGCCCAGCGCAGTAGGTATGCTAGATGCCACCAGGGCCGCGGCCTTCGCTGTGAACCGCATTGCGAGACTGCGGGGTCGCTACCAGGTTTGCTTTAGATCCTAGTTAAGAAGGATGACCATTTGAGGGGAAATAGGTCCGTTTTATACTTCGCTTAAGTATCATTTCAGTCAGTAGATTTCTACCGGCCGTCATGCAGGACCCCAATACCTCCTCCCACGATTCGGATCACGGCATAGAATAGACGGAAGCCAAACCGTGTTGAAAAAGGGAAAGTATCATGAGTGGGGGTTGGGGACAGAATGCTTGTATCCACAGTAGCACGATCGCTGCATGGAGTTCTTCCAATGAGATGCGGATAGGAAGGCTGCGGAGTCCCTCACTTGCGGCGGGGAAACTGATCGGCGGTCGAGGGATGCTTGGAGGTCGCCGTCGGAGACAAACGTCTCTTTTCTTCCCGGTCGGCTTGCATTTCTCAAGACATCCCAACAAGTTTCTCGTTGCCGGTGAGGCGATCGGATGATGAAATTGAATGGAATAGAACCCCGAAGCCGTCCGGAAACGGTTCAACCCGTTCAAGTAGTTCTCCGGAGTGGAGTCCAGTATAGATATATATTGGAGTCGAGACCAATTGTACAGGTGGAATCGATGGAAACTAGCTCATAATTCTCGTCCGGTTGAATACCCGTCCCCTTCTCAGAAATGAGATCCATAATCCTCTTTAAGCCAAAACCAGGCAATTCAACATGCAAGGAGCAAAGAAAGATGTATGACTGAATGTCATTCAAAATAAATATTTATGAGATCAGGTGACCACATCCAGGACAAACAAAACAAAATGAACAAACGGGGTCAAAGAAAAAAAAAAAAACCGATCGGCTAAACACGGTTCGGCATGACGTCCTGGGCCGAAGCCAACCGCTTCCTCCGCATTCCCCAGAAAGATGCCTTAAGATCAATGACCCCAGGAAATACCCCATATCCCTCTTCAACTGAGGTTCTCTCGACGATTGCCTTCTCAGACCATTCTCACAATGTCGGCACATCTTCTGAGGCGCATATCTCGCAATCCCAGGGCTTTGTCCAGGATTCCTCAACGATGGAGTAGTTCTATCTCTCAGCGGCCAGGCTCGGACCGGTATGTGAAGCTGATAAACATATCCCCTCTTTGCAAATATAGGGAATTGTGTACAAAGGGCAATCAGTGCTGATAGATAGATGCTTTCAGTGTCCGATTTCCTGGTGCCGTGAATAGTAAATTCACCACCGACATGACATTCATCAATCCCTCTGAAATGACCAATATCCCTACATACCGTGTCATGGATTCCGACGGTGTATTGCTGGACAAGAACCGGAAGCCCTCCGGAGTATCAAACGAAGAAATCTTAACATGGTACAAGAATATGTTGACTGGTGGGTTCTCTTAGCCTCTGCCTGCACCATGAATTGTTATTGACACCTCTTAGTGAGTGTGATGGACGTGATTATGTTCGAGGCTCAAAGACAGGGCCGCCTGAGCTTCTACATGGTATGTAGCTCCAGAGTTCAGTCCAATCAACAGACATATCGAACTAACGCTTTCTCTCCAAAGGTGTCTGCCGGAGAAGAAGGTATCAGTGTCGGATCGGCCGCCGCATTAACACCCGACGACGTGGTATTCGCACAGTATCGCGAAACAGGCGTCTTCCAGCAACGGGGTTTCACTTTGAAGGATTTCATGAGTCAGCTTTTCGCAAACTGCCATGACAACGGCAGGGGACGCAACATGCCGGTGCATTATGGTTCCAATTACCCTCGCATGGTGAGTATAGCAACCTTATACACCCTAATCTACCACATGAGACACACTCAGAATCCAAACTAACGTCCTCCAGCATACCATCTCCTCACCCCTTGCAACCCAGATCCCCCAAGCTTCTGGCGCAGCCTATGCCCTCAAACTAGAATCTCTCCAGAACCCCGACACCCCACCACGCATTGTGGCGTGCTACTTCGGCGAAGGTGCCGCCAGTGAAGGTGACTTCCACGCCGGCCTCAACATCGCCGCGACACGGTCATGTCCTGTGGTCTTCATTTGTCGCAATAACGGATATGCCATCTCCACACCCACACTGGAACAATACCGGGGTGACGGCATCGCCAGCCGAGGAGTAGGATATGGCATTGACACGATCCGTGTCGATGGAAATGATATCTTCGCCGTCTACGAAGCCATGCGCGAAGCACGACGCCTTGCGCTCTCCGATGGCGGAAAGCCGGTGCTTATTGAAGCAATGAGCTACCGTGTCTCGCATCACAGCACTAGTGACGATAGCTTCGCGTACCGTGCCCGGGTAGAGGTGGAAGACTGGAAACGGCGCGATAACCCCATAATCCGGCTGCGGAAGTGGCTTGAGAACGAAGGGTTGTGGGACGAAGATACGGAGCGTACTACGCGCGAGCAGCTTCGGAAGGAGGTGCTGAAGGAGTTTGGAGAGGCGGAGCGTGAGAAGAAGCCTCCTCTTCGGGAGGCCTTTGAGGGTGTATATGAGGAGTTGACGGAGGAAGCTCAGGAGCAGATGAAGGAGTTGAAGCGGATCCTTGAGACTTACCCTGAAGAATATGACCTTCGGCAGTTTAAGGATGGTATTAATGGGTTATAGATTGTCGGCGATCTGCTTGTGAGTACATAGATCAAGATATCCCGTATAGCAAAATTCGATCATGAAAAAGCATTCCGTTCCCTTTGTTCTATAGTGCTATCATACTATTGCCAACCTTGACTGAAGGCCTGACTAGGGTTAAGCGTAAGACCATGAGCAAAGAGAAGCATTAGGTAGCAGTGTATAATACACAAACGAATGTATGTCCATTGCTAATTGCAGAGCCGCAGAGTTGGACTTTAAAAACCCTATGTAACTTTCCCCGTTTCCTTGATTCCGGGATACAAAACAATGTCTTTTCAATGAGTGCGCCTTTTGAACCTTCTAACTCCAAGCATGTAAACACAACGCTCATGAGTTTGTACAGTAATGATACATAGTTTACAATTCCACAGGGAAATGCCCATATTCTTATTTTACAGATCCAAGCATAGCCTTGCCCAAGTTCACTGAAGGCAGCTCATCCCTCAACAGAAGTGGCCAAAGCCTGTTGTGCGAGCTTCTTGTTCCGCTTGACCAAAGCATTGAGTTTCTTGTCAATGGAATCAAGGTCTTTGCGTGATGACTCAAGCTCCTTCTGCGACTTGACAGCAAACGCACGAAGCTCCTCATCCGTCATTCCAACCACGTCATCCAGGTCTGGCATATTGCCCATGACGACACCTGCAGCTCCTAGCATGTGCTTGGCGGTGGCTGCCGCAAAAGACCGAACGGAGGTGGCAGTGGCGTTCACCAATTCAGCGGTATTGGCAATGGCCCAATTGTGACTGCGAGTGCTGTCCGCCTCCATGGCCGAGAGAACGTTCGGTGGTGTAGGAGTATCGGAAATAACCGCGCAGTCAGGTACAGTCATATCGCCAGAGGGCGATGCAGACGAAAGCCCTGTCGAGGTTTCATCCACCCAGCAGATATTAAAATTTTCGGGTGTAGCGAAAAGAGCATCAAGCCCACCACCACGGTTTGTCACGTCAGGTTCCGTGATTGATGTCGGCGGATACTCGGGGAAGGGATCAATGGCAGCACTGATGCGCCTCTCAAGCTCAAGATAACGTTCTTCTTCCTCAGGACCCAAATGGCGAAGAACACATCCGCGAGGAGTGATCAAACAGCGATATTTAGTCAAAGTAGAGTCAGAATTGATCCGAACTGGTTCTCCACGCAGTAATGTTTTGCGGTGATCTTCGGTTAACTCGACAGGCTGCTTTAAGAGTTCATAATCGTCTGCAGTGCACTTCATGTCCACACGTTGGGTCAGGTTAGGTGGGTTGAACAAGGGATGAGCATTGAGATCCAGACTGCCCGCCTTGTGGAGCTGGGCGAGCAGCATCGGCAGCGCAGAAGTTCGGTCCGAGAACAGCTCCTTGATTGGAACGCCAGCAGCTTCTGAATCCTTGATTAGCTGCTCAATGGTATTGTTGGAACGCCACGCTTCTGCTGCGCTCTTTTGTGCAGGGGTCTCCTTCTCTTCGACAGGGCCGGGCTTAGTATCCTTTGTAGCCTTGTCCTTCGATTTGTTCTTCTTCGTCTCAGCCCGCTGATCAGCCTTGTCAGTAATCTCTTTCCCACTAGTATTGGGCTTCGCAGCTTCGTTGGTATTGTCCGGCGTTGCGGTAGTTGACTCAGGATTGCTTGTCGGGGTCTTCTTGGTCTTGCGCTTCCTTCCGATGATAGGCGCCTGCACTGGCTCCTCGACCATAGAAGACACCGCCTCATGCTTCTTGGCTTCCATCTCCTTGGCCTTCTGTCTACGTTCTTTCTTGGCTTGGCTCTTAGTCATGGCACGTACAGGTGCAGAGCCAATCCTGGAAGACGCAGGAGGAGAGTTTGCACGGGAAACAGACGCAGAAGTGTAGAGATCAGCTTCCGATCCATAGTCACCAGGAGTATCAGGTCTGCTTATGGAAGATATGCTGGGTCTCCTCGATCGCCCCTTAGCCGCGGCGAGCTGGGATGAGATGGACTGAGTGGCCGAAGCAGGAGGGGGCGTCTCAGTCTTCGGAGTATCAACAACGCGAAGAACCCTGGGTTGACGTGGAACCGAGGAGTCAGAGACACGTGAAACTCCAGTCAATGGTGTATTTGGGCGAGAACCGATGGCAGACGCCGGGGCTGGGACTTGACTGCTAGCAGCTTGGGCCAATTGCTCGCCTTTTAAGGGAGTGCTATCTTGGGCGTGAGATGTACTGAGGGGGATATCCAGCTTCATAGCCTTCCCTTTTGCCGTTGTGGATACTGCCTTCTCTTCAGTGACACCCCCTGACTTGCTCGACTTATTATCAGGGGCAACTGTCAGGTCATCCTTGGTTTGTGAGCGAACTTTATTAGCTGATTTCGGCACTGGCGACCCCAAGGAAATTTCAGAAGCATTCTTAGCTCGGTTTGAAATGGCTACATTGTCTTGGGTATTTTTAACGTCCGGCGACTGTCGACCAGAGACAGTCTCCTGAAAGCTCTGGGAAGGCGTCCCAAGTCTATTGAAAGGAACATTCAGGCCAGGTGGAACAGAGACTGCAGAGACCGGGCTGGAAGGATTTAATGGGCTCTGAAATAATGCAGATGCAGGATGGGCATGAGGTAAGGGAAGACCTGGCGGCAATGTTGGAGTACCGGCGCGTGCGGAGCTTTGGGGTTCAGTAGGAAATTGGGATCGGCCTAGGAATCCAAAGCTGTCCACCGGACGCTTGTCCTTTGCGGTGGCACCGAGAGGAGGAAATTCCTCATCAACTAGTTCACATATGTTAGCATAAGATTGCAAACATGTGTGGATGGCAGATGGTCTGTTGGGACGCATGTATAGGCAGAGGGTCAAGACAAAAACAAAGGCATCAACAGAAGCAAAGAAGACACTAAGGCAATCCGGACACTAAGAAGGAACAAGCGGGCAGCAGGCTCTCCACGACACAAGAATAAGGCAAGCGATACGAAAGGGCAGGCAGCTTA
The DNA here is from genome assembly GCF_009193585.1 of Aspergillus caelatus. Taxonomy (NCBI): domain Eukaryota; kingdom Fungi; phylum Ascomycota; class Eurotiomycetes; order Eurotiales; family Aspergillaceae; genus Aspergillus; species Aspergillus caelatus. Next base: position 236,189 of record NW_022475283.1, read on the forward strand.
ATTACAAAAATGGCCCGGCCATGTTGACCAGGCAAATACATATGGTAAGGATCTCTATATGAACAATAATTGTGAGAGATTGGTTTCAAATAGAGGGCCCTTCTTCGTTATGACAAAGCCAGGGCAGGGAGGTTAACGTACATAAAATCATGACCAGACGGAATTGGCCACCAAGACGCTGATATATCAACCCAGCTTGGATGCAAAAAGAACAGACATACGATGTCCAGCCAGCCAATATGGGCCCAGACGACATGAAGTGTCTATGAAATGCGCCGAAGCCTCGCATCCATGGGAATATTGGAGGACAGGAACGATTATGAACGAAAAACAAAAAAACAAAGGTTGAATAAACATAACGCCAATGGTACGCCTAGCCCGAGAATCTTGTTCTTTTCAGAGCCGATTGCTTAATGCTTCGTTGCAGAGTGGAAATATGTCGCAAAGTTTGAACATGGAATCAAATATGAGAAAACTGAACAAAACGCATATCCTGCCCCCCATCTAGAGAAACATGATATCATGTCGTGAAGTTAAAGAGAAACACAATTCGCATAAAGGGGATGGAAAAGGGTAGTCATCATAATAACAGGGAAAAAAAAAAAGAGAAATGAGAACAGAGAATATTATAGGCCGGCGAACAACCATCACCAGCGGTTGAAGCCGCCTCCGTACATCATAGTGTGATTGTACCCACCTTGACCCTGACTCCCGTAAAGCGCTTGCCCAGCAGCAGCATTCGCACCCACCTGGTGCATCCTCGCCTGCAGGATACTCGGGTCCGCAAGATCTACTACACCGCCTCCACCGGAGGAAGTGTTAGCGTGTCTGTGCTTCTTCCCCTTCTTCTTCTGCTTCTGTGGCCCAGACTCGGAGAAGTTCCCCGTCTGAGAGCCATAGAAAGAGCTGAGAAGGCCATTGGCAGGAGTCAGGGGAGGGGGAGTTTGGTGCTGTTGGAGGAAAGGAAACATGAACTCACGCTTAGCGGCATCCGGTGCCTGTAAACCACTAGCATTTGTGCCACTACGGCTTCGCAGCAGCTCGCGCATCAAATCCGGGTTGGCCTCCTGCTTCCCAATATTACCAGCCAAGCCAAGATTCGAATTTGTTGTAAAACCGTGACCTTGAGCAAACATTCCTCCTCCACTAATGGGGGGTGTGCCGGCCGTCTTCAGGCCCGGAGGTGGGCCCTGAACGCCGCTGGTGTAGAAGCTGCTAGTAAGCCCATGTTGAGGACTGGGTGCAGCAAGCGGGTTTGGAGTCCCGGATTGCATCAAGGAAGCCTGCTGGCTTAGCATCCGCACGTTAGGAAGATTCTTCGATCCGGCATCATTGGTGAAGGAAAAGCGAGAGTTTTGGCGGTTCTGTGCCTGCAAAGCGTTAAGCTGTGCCATCTGGGTCTGCAGAAGGCCCTGGCGAACAGCAGCCTGATCCAAAGCGGCAGAGCCAAGTCCACTCTGCAATGGGTCCACAATGCCGGCCTGTTGATTGCTAGCAGATTTGAGTAGCATCAGTTGTTGCTGTTGAAGAGGGGTCAAACTCCGGCCAGCCAGATTCAGTCCCTGGAATTGATGACTCGACGCAGAAACTGGGGAGCCGACCACCGAGTTCGTTGTAGTACCCTGCTGTGAAGGCGGCTGGATAGCACCATGTGATTCCCGGGAACCACGACCTCTCGCAGGATGGGCATCATCCGGCTCGCCACCAAGCTGGAGGCTGCCGCTCTCCCTGGTTTCTTCTTCAACAGCTGCCGACTGAAGCAGCTCTTGCTCTCGCTTTGCACGTTCTTGTTCTGCTTTCTCCCGCATAGCACGACGCTTTACGCCACCGTAAGGATCAATAAATGAAGGATGATTCTCGATAAGAGCAACTTCATCTGCCGGCAGACCAGCCGCCGAAAAGACAAACTTGAAATCAGGAGAATTAACTGCCTTAATCAAATTTTCAAACAGAGGAGCTTCCGGGTCAACGGGCGGTTGGGATTCAGACGGAGAGCTAGGTGTCGAAGGCTGTGTCTCTGGCAGCGGAGTTTGGCGGCGTTCTTGAACAGGTGCAGGTTGCTTCTCGGCACGCCTCGGTTCCTCTGTGGTGGTCGCAACCGTGGCACTGGCGGGTCGTGGACTCTGAGACGCTTGACTAGCTGTAAGGCTTGCCCGTCTTGTGCGGTTGATCACCGAGTCCTTATTCGCCCAACTTGCCGAAGAAGGAAGGGCGGACCCATCAGGAGGGCGGCTGCTACTACCATCGTCTTTACTGGGCTGACGGCGCATCGGTTGCGACAGCGGCATTGCGGAAGAGCGGGCGACATGTGGGGGGATCGTATGACTGGGTCCACTAGGCGCACCATTCGGACGTTGACTGGAAAGGGTGTTCATAGAGGAAAGGTCCTGCCGACTATAGCTTTCGCTGTCCTCACCCGTCTCGTGTAGGAAGGTGCAATTCCTATTATGGCACTGCTCGTTGCGCAGGAAGGAGGAGCAATACTTTGTCGTACCATATTGAGCCCTAGGCAAGTCAATAATCGAGTTGTTCAGTAAGCAAGTAGTCGTAAAGCGGCGTACCTTAAGACACGATCACCGTTTACAGATCCATCCACCGAAGTAATACAAGTTGCGGCATCCGACTTCTTCGAGTACGTAACGTAGACGCCGATGCCTTGGTTGGGGTTGCCACCGGGCTTTGCCTTGCTGACGACGATCTTTTCGATCTCTCCATATTGGCCGAAATAATCCCGTCCACGAAGCGTCTGGAGGAGCTGGCTTTCGTCGCGTATGGTGGGGTTGAGGCCAATCACATAGACCAAGTTCTTCTGCACGACCCTCACACCAGCCAAGTTCTTCCGACTCGAAGCCTCGATCTCGCGCTTTTCCGCCTCCTTCTTCTTCGCAGCGGCAGCCTTTCGATGCTTTAATGCCAAGTCCGCTTTAAATCTAGTTTGCGGGATCCGGAGTTAGCGCCAAGAACTGCCGAAAAAGCAACGTCTCAAATCGCAAGGGACTTGCACTTACTCGTCTGCATCAGGAACCTTATACTGTATGGTGCTCTCATCGTAAACCCGTCTGCAGTTGGGACAGCGGCCTTCTTCACTGTGGGTTTTGATGTTATTGTAACAGAATTGGCAAATCTGGCCATTTTATGTCAGTGCCTTGCTAGGTCGCATACGGGGAGTCGCGAATGTCGTTTGGTGACAATCGTTATCAGTATGGCGGGAGAGCGGGGAGGTAACGTACCTGATACCCACAGGGACACGGCTTAAAGTTCTTGTCGGACAGGTCGAATTCCTCAATGCACAGGGGGCTACAGAGAAGCGTTACTGTCAGCCCAACCCATATTCATATTGCAGCCCAACAACGCAGAACGTACCAGAACTCGTCGTCATCATCAATGACAGAGTCGATCTGTTGGCGATTTGACATGGTTGCCGAATGTGTGTGTGTGTGTGTGTGTGTGTGTGTGTGTGTGGAAAGGTATAATCTAGAAAGACGATAGTCGGATTAAAAGACCAGTACTCATCAACCAACACGGGGCGGAACGAGGAAGAATATAATAGAAAAACGTATTAAGGTAGACCAAGAAACCCTCGGGGCGAGAGAAAAAGAAGAAGAGGACGGAGGATTGAGGGAATCTAAAGAGAGATCGACAACGTGGGGAGTAACAGACGCGGACCAGAACAGGGAGAAGAGGAGAGACTTGGAGGCGAAAGAGAAAGAGAAGTGAAGCTTTGGTTGGGTTTGCACCCGTTTGCTACGTTTGCAGGCCGCCCGAAAGAATGCGTGGCTTATGTCAGCGTTCACGTGATGCCTCACGTCCAACTTCGAGGAAAAGCTCCCTGGGAGTGGATGACGAGCATCTCCGCTGTCTCCCCTCCACCTCCCCGTTGCCTCTCACCCGCAATTGCCATCCACAATGGCCTCTGCTCGTTCCCTGATGCGGTTGGGCACCGGCCGCTCGCTGGCTTCGGCCGCGCGGTCGTCCCGGATGTGCCGTCCTTTCTCGACGACCCCTCTGCTGAAGGAGTCGATTCCCGAGCCTCCTAACATGCGCCAGGCTCAGCGTCCTCGTACGTGTGACTTCGGACGATAGCCTTACGCTGGGACGAATTGCAATTGACTGACTATTTACAGCTGAGGGTGCCCTCCGTGCCCCCGTCGTCAACCCTGCCGACAAGTACCAGGACAAGGCCGATGCTCTGCACCAGTACGGCCAGTACGTCATGTCCTGTTTGCCCAAATACGTCCAACAGTTCACCGTATGGAAGGATGAACTGGTCATCTACGTTCCCCCCTCCGGTGTTATCCCATTGATGAGCTTCCTCAAGTACCACACCGCCGCCGAATTCACCCAGATCTCCGATATCACGGCCGTCGACTTCCCCACGAAGGATCAGCGTTTTGAGGTTGTTTACAACATGCTAAGCGTCCGCCACAACTCCCGTATTCGTGTGAAGACCTACGCCGATGAGGCCACCCCGGTCCCTAGTGTCACTGGTCTGTTCGAGGGAGCTCTTTGGTACGAGCGTGAAGTGTACGATATGTTTGGCGTTTTCTTCACCGGCCACCCTGACCTGCGCCGTATCATGACCGACTACGGTTTCGACGGCCATCCTCTGCGCAAGGACTTCCCCTTGACCGGATACACTGAGCTCCGATATGACGAAGAGAAGAAGCGCATTGTCATTGAGCCTCTTGAGCTTACGCAGGCATTCCGGAACTTCGAGGGTGGTACTGCCGCCTGGGAGCCTGTTGGATCGGGTGTTGACAGAACTCCCGAGTCGGTACGTTGGTTGGAACTCGCAATGGACTTGCTTTTACTAACTAAATGGACTAGTTCAAGCTTCCTACCCCCAAGCCCGAGGAGAAGCCGGAGGAAAAGAAATAGAGCAGTGTATTCGTATTTCCTTTCCTGTTTGTATGTACATACGTCTACGAGTGAATTCAGTGCAATTGTTTGGTCAAGAAATTATCATGTAAGAAAGAGAAGAAAAGAGAAAAGAAAATTACCACTGAAATCGCATATAAAATCCAATTGACCCTCAAAAACGAAAATAGTTTAATGGATAGCTCCAGCCCCCTCATCCAATCAATGCACCCCGATTTATAAGATAAAAATAAAAGCACATAAGGCCACTAGTGAGAAAATCCTTGTTAAAAAAATAGAAGAAAAGTAACGGCATAAGTAGAGCAAAATCCACTTCTTGGCACGGGCATAAATCCGCATCATAAAAAAAAAGAAAAAGAAAAAAAAAGGAATATTCTAAGACCCCATCAACCTCACCACCCAAACTTAACAACCAGTAACACCAACCAACAATATCCTTACCCGCAAATAATCCAACACTTCACAAAACCAGAAAGGGAAAGAAAGGAAAGATAAGAAGAGCAACATCAAATAAACCAAAATGCCCAAACGCAAGCTCTCCGACGTGGACTCCGGTCCCAAGCGTACCTACAACGTGCAAACCATGCGCCTGACGCAAAAGTTCGAGCAAGGCGTCGTCCTCCTATCGCGCGCACTGAAGGTCGCCAAAGGCTTCGAGAGACAGAAATTATCGAGGAGAGAAAAAACTGCCAAGTCGCAGGGGAGCTCTGAAGCGTTGCAGAAAATTGCGGAGGAGATTGCTTTTATCAAGGTTTGTCTATTAGCCTATCCTTTCTTTTCTTTTATGTATTCTGGGCTTTACGCGCGGGATATACTGCTTAATGGGGTTGGTCGCATGCTAATTACTTTTGGTATGGTAGAGTCTTGATCCAACCGCGACAGCGCAAAAGTATCTTTTCAAACAGCTGTTCAAGACGAAACGGATTTCTGAGGCGCCTGCTTTTATCCAGTTTAAAGAATCGAAGAATATTTCTGCGGAAGGGCCACAGAGTACGGCCGAGGCGAATGTTACTGCGAGATTGTATAAGTCCAATCCCGTGAAGAATGTGTTTCCGAATATCATGACCGATATTAAAAAGCTACTGGGGGTGGAAGAAGTGGCTGGTGGTAAGAAGGAGAAGGGCAAGGAGACTGGATCAAAAGAAGGTGCACCTAAGACGAAGACGGAACAGCGGGCTGTGTCCGTGTCGGATAGTGAACCGGAAGATCCTAGAATAGCTGCGGCAGCTGCGGAATTCGATGAGGAAGGCGGGGAGGAGAGAGATGAAGGAGATGAAGGAGATCAAGTTATAAGCGATGTGGAGAGTATGGACTTTGCGCAATTTGATTCAAGGCTTGCGCCGGGCTCGGATGATGAGAATGAGGAAGGTGCAGATAGTGCAGCGAGTGATGACGATGATGATGATGGCTCCGATGGAGGTGTAAATCTAAAAGCGCCATCTGACATGTCTATCTCCCGGTCTCCATCACCAGACTCGCCGCCAGCTAAGAAACAGAAAGCCAAGAGCGGCACGACATCAAGTGCCCCGGCTACCAGTACAACATTCCTGCCTTCCCTAACCATGGGTGGATACTTTTCCGGGTCGGAGTCAGAACCAGAAGACATCGATGGACAGCAACCACGTCGGAAGAATCGAATGGGACAGCAGGCGCGTCGTGCCTTGTGGGAAAAGAAGTACGGTAGTGGAGCAAACCACGTAAAGCAGCAACGGGACCAGCAAAAGAGGAGTCGGGATAGTGGCTGGGATATGCGCCGCGGTGCAACAGATGGTTCTGAAGGCCCGAGGGGAAGGCGAGGTCAGGGACGAGGTGCAGCTGGGAGGTCTCAGCATGGTGGGGACCGTCCTCAGCGTGGTCCTCCTACACAAAGAAGAAAGCCCGAGGATGACAAGCCCCTGCATCCTTCCTGGGAGGCAGCTAAGCGGGCTAAGGAGCAGAAGGCTACGGCTGCATTCCAGGGTAAGAAGGTCACTTTCGATTAAATATATACCCGCCTAGATGCGTTGCGTGTCTAGTTTCAATACATTTCAAGCGTTTGAAGATTCTGCTTCAATGAACAAAAGCATTCGGCATATACTATCTAGGTATCTTGTACAAACTGTAGAGCATCGACTACTATCAATAGAAAATATTCAACGATTGCATCGCATATAAAATAACATCGCCACGCTTAATAAGACGAATAGTACTACCCCGTGCGCATCGTGAAGGGAAAAAAAAAAAAAAAAAAAATTTACCCAGGGCCATAGGCTAGATTTAATCAATCACTGGTAAATTGCATCCACTTGGTGTCCGGATTGTTGATGTCGCTAGAGAGGTTTTGCTGCGCATCGGGTTCAAAGCAGGGGATGGCGGTAAACTCGTCCAATTCTTGCGGGAAGTTGGACACAAAATGATCAAAACCAAAACGAGGCATTTGGGGTAACGAAGCCGCATGAGAGGCGGAATAGTCCGATAATGTGGTGATTTCTGTATGTGCGACGTCGCCTTCCATAGGGTCGTTGCCACCGGAAGTGCCAGTCATTGGAGTAACAGGGACAGGTGGAATGCTACTCCTTCCAGCCGGATATTGCTCTTGGAAAGGAACAAGCTCGGGCGACATTGGTCCAGTTTTCCAGAGCATTTCCCAATTCTTGAAGCGATCATATGCTGACTCCATGGACCCGGTATTGTCCGGTGCTTGTCTTTCGCTCCAATCTTCGAGGCGGCGAATGGCTCTCTCGAGGGTCTCAATCACACTAACAGCAGAGCGTGCAGATCCCACGCCCATTGACATAATCTTGATTAAAACCATACCCTTTTCAAGCGCTTCCCGTAACCGCTCGGTTCGTTTCGTCAAACTCTGTGCGAGGATAACAAGGAGAGCGGCACGGCAAGAGCTGAATTCAGTGAACGATGCCCGAGCAAGACCGGACTCATCGCGGAGTAGCTGGCAGAGATTAATGATTTCGAGGGCAGCTTCTACACAATCTGTGATAAGTGTCGACCTATTCTTTGAAACGCCTGATGGTGTCTTGAACGGTTGGGCTTGAGGAGTGGTTGCATTCAGTATCTTCATGCTGCTGAATAAGAATGGGCGCCCAAGGAAAATGCGAGTCAGGCAGTAGTCTAGTTTCAAGTGAACATTGGAGCGAAATAGTGGTCCTGAGGGGTTCAAATCTCGACAATTGGTCTCTTCTGGCAGTGTAGCCCACCAATCGACAAGGTTCTTCCGCAAATTGAGTAGTCGTTCAACGCAATCCTGCTGTTGACCCCTGCGAGATTTTCGCAAGGCAGATCTTTTCATGGCGTCAGCGAAGGTCTAAAGCAGAAAAGATAAAGTGGATACGCACATCTCGTTAGCGACTTCGCCAAGTTTAAGAGTTAAAGTGATCAAAGTCACCATATTGGTATGATTTGAGACCTGCCCTGTTGGGTTCAAGCCCGGAAAATCAACTGGCATTGCAGCATCCACATCCGAATCTGACAAAGATACGGGTCGCCCGTGAAGTATACTGACACGCCTAGAACAGAGTAAGTATGGATTTTAGGGTATAAGGCAGAGGATTGCTCACTTTTCAATGGTGTAAGCTGTCCAGAAAACTCGATTGCGGACCTCGATCATCCGAGGGGAGAGTCCTTCACCCTGGTACCTCCGGTGCATGCCATTTTGGATAGCCATTTTAAGGGCTAGACCGAAGTAAGTGTAGCAAAGGCCCGAGGTGTCGAGAGGTAACAGGTAAGTTCCGATCAATAAGCAAGCCTGTACGCTCCGAATGGAGACTGTTGCAAGGATATCCGGAACCAGCTTCGAAGCAAATTGATAAAAAGTCAAGCCGACTTCATCTTCCGAAAAGTGATGATCCTCCATAGATGATAGGTCGGCCGGCGGCCGATTGACGGGAATGGCCGATTCCATATGAGCAAACTGTGTCCCAACTGCCAGGATCATGAGTATCGAACATACGGAGCCGGCATCATTGGACGACAGGCTTGATGGGTTAGTATAACAAATGTTCAACTTCTCTCGTATCCAGTCTTCTTCCACATAGAAATTATTGGTCTGCGCGTGTTTGAAGAATATTTGAACGAGAAAATCGGCTACGAAACGTGGTGGCAGGCAAGTCACCGATGCCGACACTAAGGACGAGCCCGATTGGAGCTGTGTCGCACGCCATCGCTCTTCAAATGGGTCTGTTTCAGTAGACGCCTTCTGGAATTAGCAAGCAGTATGGCCAACGAAGGAGGGGTGGCTTTACCTCTGGTGCTGCCGTTTTCATCCATTCATCTATCTTCTGTCGAATTTTCATGGACAAGTTCAAATAGGAGAACTCTCCGGAATACTCTGCAGTCGCTCGAATCAGAAAATGAACCAGCACACGAAGCTGTGTCTAACAACCAAAAGTGGAAGTTCGGGCGATAGCACGCACGTGTTGTATTATCCGGTAAAGCCTTCACCATATAATCCTCATCGTCGATAGCCAAATCCTCGAAATCCTCTTCATCAAGGCGAATCGAAGGGCTTGCATCTGTGAAAGAATGGCGATGTCTATGTTTCAGCTCCTCGGCAGTTTTACGCAGGGACTGAATATCAAAAGAGATGTTCGGAACATAATGCTGAAGGATCCGTTCCATGTACCGAATTCGTTCCGAGTCCACCAGGTTCTGTCGACTGAGACCCGCATTCCGTTCGAGGAGACTAGATATACAACATACTATAAGTATTTCGAGCTAAGAGGCCAAGAACAAGGTGTAGGGGTCGTACGAGATCGACGAGGACCGAGCGACCTTCTCCGCATGGTCGGGGTGTGTGAATACGCATTGGCGGCGATAACGCAAACATCTGCGACAAGGTACTCCTCCTTCACATTTTTCCTTCACCCGGCGACATCCATCACAACTGGAAATCAGGATTGGCATGTTAGATATATATAGGTAACCCTGGGCGATTACTAGGATTAGAAGCCACGTGCGACAGCCACTTACGCTCGAACGGCTCGTTTGCGGTTTTCTTCGGAGACGCGGGGTCGTTTCTGCTGACCGAGTCCAGCTGGTGTCGGTAGACCACTGTCCATGATAAAAAGGTAGGGCAAGAGGTCAAGGGGGCCAGAATAAACGAGGGAGCATGGTAAGGATATACCAATAATAATAAGAGAGGGTCGGGGTGGAAGTTTAGGGTGCAGTGGCTGCCGGCACTATAGTCATGGGGGGAAGAAGGAGAAAAAGTACCCAAGCGTACGGTTTAGTTACTGACATAATTTTGCCTGATTGGAAGTTCGATTGAAATTTCCACTTTGATAAGCACGCGGGTACAATTACTCTGTCATTACACCGCCCCGCATGAGAGGATCACCGAATCTGGGGGACTTGGTATTGTATCCAATACCAACCAAGCCTAGTATTGAAATAAACCATTGTACGGAGTACTGTATGTACATATGTACGGAGTATATATTTCCATCTTTCTTCTTTATCTCGTACTAGGTATATTGCGATGTTTACTTCGGATACTGACTCCGTACAACTGAACGGCATCTTCTTAATATTTAGTCTTTTTCGAGGTACACTAGCACTCACATTACCCTCCAAATGACTCCTACCTAGAAACCATCGACCTCCATTCCCAATCCCTGTTCTTTACCAAGATCCAATAGGGTCTTTCCGATGGTGAGATCCATGATTCCCATGCCCACACATTTGAATACCACGTTATGCGTGTCTGAGACAGGGATCGGCTCGGATTTCCCGAGCTTCCCATACAGTTCTCCAATCTCAATCAACTGGTCTTCCTTTACGTGCGCATCGATCAGCTCGCCCGACTCTTCCAGGCATGCCTCCTTCGAGTCGACGTAGATCTGGTTCCCACCAGAAAAAAGAGTTTCCGTATCAATCTCTTTCATATGAGGCTTGTACGAACCAATGAGAGAGATAAATCGCTGCTTAAATGGCTGGAGGTAGGAATAGGGAAAATTAGGCTCCGTGGAAGGTGTACAGCTAAAGATAACGTCGCAGGCTGCTAATGCAGCTTGCAGTTGTTCCTGGTAGTCTGGCGTATCCTCTTTCGCGAGTGTTGTAAATGCAACACCAGGATGAGCGGATTGCAGCTCTGCAATAATATCTTTCATCTCTTCCAGCCTCTTACGGCCCCGGTTGATAAGCGTAATGCTGCGGACTTGGTCCGGGACCAGGAGAAGCGCAAGCCGCGCGTGCCACTCGGCCTGTCTTCCAGAGCCAAAGATTACAATGTTCTCCTTTTTCAGGGAATTGCAACGAACAAACAGGGTCATAACCGCAAGGGCAGTGCGAAAGGCAGTCACTTCGGTTGCGCTAAGCAAACCTAGCAATTTGCCCTCGGGAGAAAAGATGTTGATGACTGCGGTCAGGCCAAGTGCCTGAGAAAGGGTTACGATCTTGATCCCTGTGTTCGTAGTATTCGAAGTCGGCATGAAAAGCGACATGTTCTGGTCTTTGGTCATAATCGATGTACGGAGTGGTTGGTGGATGAGTCGCTCCGACTTCGGAGTTGTCGCCTGAGACGACACTGCCACCAGGGAGTCAGATAGAGCATTGAGAAGTGTATAACATTGTTCCCGATTCAGTTCTCTAAAAAAGCGAGCAACGGCTGGTTCTGGCAAAAGATACATTGTCGAGGTATATTTGCTGTATCGTTTGGTTCGGGCGGGGCAGAGATATGTTGAATCAGTTGATTACGCTATTATGAAGCCAACGGTAATGCAAGATTCATGTCAAACAATGCATGAGAGTAGTTTCCAGGTGGGTAAATGGACGCGCGGGGCTTTATCTGGACGATCAATTCCGCCGGGAAAATGGATTCTGCGGGGTGCTTAATTTCCCGGCGGAATCGACTTATGGGATTACACACTCTCTTACAATAGATGTGATATATGAACCAGTGGACAACAGATGAATCTAATTTCGTTATCATTCATTAATTCGCCGAACAAGAGTCGCTAACGCCATCTATATGCAATTCGCCCAACAACAGAGCGGGAGGGAATCAATCAAAATGCCAACAACATGCGAACCTGGGGATCACGCCAAAAAAAAAAAAAGAAAAAGAAAAAGAAAAGAAATGAAAGCTAAGAGTGATGGAGGAAAGGAAAGATGATCAGTTGCTGCGGCGGAACGCCAGGCGTGCCCTGCGCTTGAGCTCCTCAAACATCGCCTCCTGGGATTGCTTGGTGCGGCCAACAGCCTCGGTGTTCTCAATAGCGCGTCTCATCAGGAAGCCCATGCACTCCTTGACGGATCCCCAGGTCAAAAGCTTGAAGACATTGGGAGACTCCATAGAAGCACCCTTCATCACCTCAGCACTCTGGAAGCCTTGCAGAAGTTCGCAGCTGACCTCGTCAGCCATTCCCTGGAGCTGAGCATAGGACAGATCAACACCGTGGTTCTCTCCCTTCATCGCCTGCTCAGTACGGAGAGCATGTGCTTTGCGAACGGAGTCCCGGTTGTGGGTGGCGATGATAACGTTAACAGATGGCAGATCAGTCTGGTGCTTCTCAGACGCAGACTTCAGCATGGAGTTGTACTTGCGGGTCAGAAGTGCCTCCACAACACCGTCGTAGCACTTGTCCGTTTCCTCCTTGGTGGACCAGATCAAATGACGAGGCTCAGTCTTAAGGTACGCGCCACGAACCAGCTTGACACCAAGAGTGTAACCTTCCTGGCGGGACATTTCAAGGTGCTTGGCAAGGGTTGCCGGAGTGGAGCAGAGATAAGCCTGATAAGTGTTGTAGAAGATGGCACGGCCAGGAGTCTGAGAGTTGCAGTATTTCTGGTACTTCATGGTCCACTCTTCAATACCCGGCTGGACGGCCTGCTCCTCCGCATCCACGAGCAGGCGCACGTTCCGCGAGATAGCCAAATCGCAGACCTCTTGAATCGCACGGTCCATGAACTCGGTTGGTGCAGCCTGACGCTGCAGGACATCAAGCGCCTGAACACCCATGCCGGTGAATCTATATCAGTTAGCTTGCGTTCGGGTTCAATATAAAGAATCGAGACAAAGAACATACTTCAGGGCCACGAAGTCTCCCTCCTGCGCCATATCGACGGTCTGCAGAGTTCCATCCAGCCACATCTGGATTTCCTCGCGGGCTGCTTGCTCATCCTTCGGGTCCACATTGCTCTCTCCAACTAGGACCTCCTTGGCATATCCAAGCAGCACACCTCTGTATCCAAGACGCTTAATGTCTTCAATGGACCGTTGGACTTCAAGCTTATTTTCGCCTGCATTGAACTGCTTGTAGATGGTATGCTTGACGAGCATATTGAGCAGAGGGTTCTTGGCCACATCCAGAACAGCAGTCTTAGGATGCGCCAGCATCGACAGCGTCTTGATGCATGGCTTCAGGAGAAGTGAAGAAGATGACACGGATAGAATCACAAGGGAGCGCAAAACCGATGAGATGGGAAGCTTTGCCAAAGGGGAAGAATCCTGCTTGGGAGTCTGAGGTTCTTGTTGCCACACATTGTTCGTTGTTGTTGTTGTCGAAGTCGCCACCGATGACTTAGGGTTGCTGGTGCGGCTGACGTATCTGGGGGTCAGAACGGAGGAAGGGGTGCCCGCGAGAGGGCGCAAAGGACGGCGAGCTGCTTTCATTGTGGTGGTAGGTGTAGAGCTAGCTGTCTATTGTCGATGTGTGTGTGTGTGTGTGTGTGTTTGGACAAGTCAAGCAGACAGGATGATGGTTAAGTAGGGAATAAAAGTACGGAAATAAGAATAAGTACTTCCGGAGGAATCCACCGTAATTGAGGGGGGAAATTTTAGACCGGTAGCTTTCCATGACATTTTTTTGATCATAGTTAAAAAGTTATGATTAGAGATAGACGGGTAAAGGGGTTAGCCGGTGAAAACCGCAATTGCAGCCGGTCTGAAGAACAAAAAGATTGTTGGTTGGTAATGACTAAAGAATACCTGGCGTGTGACGTCCGCTTGGTGGCGCTGTTAGTGAATATTACACCCCAATACCGTCACGCGAAAGTTTTTCTTGCCCTGATCTACCCACATGCATCTACTGGATTGGTTAGTATGGGATCGACTAAGATCGACGACTAGTACTGTACAGACGACAGGGTATGTTCTAGTTACAGTGACCTTACTCAAATTTTACATTCCGCTTGAGGTCAGAGCCAATATCCGATATTGAGTTACGTAGGTTGACATATTCTGACGTAGTCGAATAGTTGCAGCTTACTATCTTCTACAGGGTACTTGTCTGGCCACGATGGTAATACTTACAGAATACAGGGTCATACTGCGTTATCAAGAATTTTCCATAGGTTCTTGATAAGAACAGCAGTGCCGAAGATGAACCATCAAAATGGGGCGAATTATCTTTAAGATCACCGACCGGTTCACGGGCCGGGAGGATATTCCCCACCGGAGGATAAACTGCTTGACCGGGCCGGTGAACTGTCCACTCACAGTCGCTGCCGATCCTTGCCGGTAAGCTAGCCCGACGCCAGCCGGTTTATCTGTTACCTAAGATCGTGGCCCTGCAGTTCAACCGACTGGAGGTTTCCTGTACTAGTACCAATCAAGTCTAGTAGCTCATTTAGTAGTCGACACTTGGACCACCTTGAACAAGATAAGCTGGTATATCATGCAACGCGGTTCCAATCATAGGCTTCAATGAGCCTCAAGCTTTTTAGATCAATCCCACTAAATGACAGGGGTTGTACGGCGAGGAAACATCAAACCCCTGCTCCGGAGTATGAACTATATGGTATTTGTCATATGATCTTCAAAATCTTCAGATCTTCCCAATGAATCAACACTAGAAGAGAATTGCTCATCCTGTATGATAGGCACACGCAACCGATGAAAGTGATTAATTAGTATTTGACAAATATGGTCTCCGTGTGCCCTTGACATCGGCATCATTTCCGCTGCGGATAAGCTGTAAACCTGGGGTAGTAAAGTTATCAGATACCCCACAAAGGTTACTTGTAAAATGCCCCTGCACCAGTGGCAACAGCCTTCTGGAAGATTCATTCCAATTTCCAGATGTAATATGGTATCGTGTTAAAAGTGATTGGTGATAACGACTGGGTGACCAGAAACGGGTACACTACCCATATTCCTTATTGCTTCTACTGTAGTTTGAATTAAACGAGATCTAGTTTAGGCAGCAAAGAGCTTGTGTTTGTTTGATTGTTTATTTTTCTGTCTTTGTATATTCTCCGATCAGAGTCAAGTGACTTACAAGCTCTACATCATGGGGAAGGACTTCCTATAATAGGTTCTCTACGTTCTGATCTTGCATCGACAGCTCGCAGAACAATGTGTTTATCTTCTGGGGGCTAGCAGATAAATCCCACCATGCAGCTTACGCGCGTTGAAATGCGACGTGGCTCACGTGTAAACATAACTTTACAGTTGATGAAAGCAGAAGATCTCTAAGTGCTACGTTGTATTCCTCGTTGGCATCATCCACCCCGGTGGTGTTGTCTTTATGCAGAGTGTTAATTTTCTATATTTCTATTTTTAATTTTTAATTTTTTTTTAAATTTTTTTTTTTTTTTTTTGCCTGCCTTAGATTTACTTGGTAGGCACTGGAGGATAAGGAGGATTGGCAATTCACCCAGGAATGCTGTGTTGGCATAGTACCATTTCATGAATGAGTTTGAATCATATATTCGATGTTGGTTGGACTGTGAATTCCACCATAGAGCTGTTATATTTACCCTTCATTCTTCGAATTTCTACCTCCCTGCTTGAGTTAACTCCATATGTATTGGGCCTTGATTGACGAGTCGCGCTGTACGTTTATTGTACATGAATACAAGGGTCCATTACCCACGTGAGCAATCGAGCTACGGAGCTACTAAACTTACGTCATAGACAACCCTAAAATGCGGGGAAGAAAAAAAAAAGTGAGAGAGAAAGAGATTCCATTAATGGTGAAGACACAAAACTATCTGAAATTCTTCTTGTGCAGCAATATGAATGATAATAAATTATCATAATAAAATTGTCATATCAACAATCAATACAGTAGAAACAATACATCCAATATAGGGAGTATTATGTACATTTTGTCCATCCTACATAAGAGAAATGCAATGCCGGGCCGGTCGGTTTCGTCCCACCCGGAATGTGTACCGGACCGTATCAGTACTTGCGGGAATGCTGAGGATGCGCAACCTTTCCGTGTACCGGTACGGGCAATATTGTATTAAGCAGAGAGAAAATTATAATAAAAAAAAAAAAAAAAAAAAAGGAAGAGAGAAAGAAAAAAAGGTAATTGCCGGTTAAAATAGCTGACTAACACCGCTACTAAATCCGAGAGCTTCCCCGCAGTACTTTTCTCCTCTTCTTCTTCTCCTCAGCTTTCAATCTCTACGCTTTTGCTTTGAGCTCATCAATCCTCTATACTAGGACGAGAGATTGATTAGAAGAGAACTATCACAATGCAGTCCTCGTTGCTTCTTCGTGCTAGGGGCCTTCCATTGGCCAAGTCCTCCTTCGCCCGCTCCAGCATCCGGGCGATGGGATCCTACGCCACCTTCAAAGTCCCCCGTATTGACAACGAACCCAACGTGAGCTTCGACTTCGTGCCCTTAGAATTACTTGTCTCGCGATACTGACCTCAGACAGAAACACTATGCCCCTGGTTCTCCCGATCGCAAGGGTCTCGAGGAAGCCCTGGCGAAGCACCAGCAGAATGCTCCCCTCAATGTTCCCTTGGTGATTGGTGGCAAGGAGGTTAGTTGTGAACTTGGAATGTATTTCACAAAATTAGCGTTAACCGATATCACAGATTAAGAGCTCCGAAACCTTCACACAAGCCAGCCCTGCTACTCATGCTCCTTTGGCCACATACTCTCATGCCACCGCCTCAGATGTCCAGGCCGCCATTGACGCCGCTCTTAAGGCCCGCGAGTCTTGGGCTTCCACTTCGTTTGCTGAACGTGCCAGCATCTTCCTCAAGGCGGCCGATTTGATTGCCACCAAGTACCGCTACGATATCATGGCCTTGACCATGCACGGTCAGGGCAAGAACGCCTGGCAGGCTGAGATCGACTCCGCCGCCGAGCTGTGCGACTTCTTCCGTTTCGGTGTCAAGTACGCTGAGGACCTGTACGCTTCGCAGCCCGTTCATAACGCCCCTGGCGTTTGGAAGTGAGTATCCTACCTGCAGGGTTTTTTTACAGTGGCTAACAGGAACCAGCCGTGTCGAGTACCGTGCCCTTGAGGGATTCGTCTATGCTATCAGTCCTTTCAACTTCACTGCCATTGGTGGCAATCTGGCTGGTGCCCCTGCTCTGATGGGTAACGTCGTTGTCTGGAAGCCCTCTCCTTCCGCCATTGCGTCCAACTGGCTCGTTCACGAGATCCTCCTGGAGGCTGGTCTCCCTAAGAATGTCATCCAGTTCGTCCCTGGTGACGCTGAGGAGGTTACCAACACAGTCCTCAACCACCCCGAGTTCGCTGCTCTTCACTTCACTGGTAGCACCAGCGTGTTCCGTAGCCTCTACGGCCAGATCGCCAACCGCGTTGCTGAGGGCAAGTACCGCAGCTACCCTCGCATTGTTGGTGAAACCGGCGGAAAGAACTTCCATCTCATTCACAAGTCGGCCGATATCCGCAACGCAGCCGTCCAGACCGTCCGTGGAGCCTTCGAATTCCAGGGACAGAAGTGCAGTGCTACTTCCCGCGCATACGTCGCCGCTTCCGTCGCCGATGAGTTCCTGGAGCAGGTTGCCGCCGAGACCAAGAAGCTCAAGGTCGGTGAGCCAACCGATTTCACCAACTTCTGCGGTCCTGTCATCCATGAGGCTTCTTTCAACAAGCTGGCGAAGGTGATCGACGAGGCCAAGAACGACCCTGAGCTCGAGCTCCTGGCCGGTGGTACCTACGACTCCTCCAAGGGCTGGTATATTCAGCCTACCGTCTACCGCACTTCCAACCCCGATCATCCTCTTCTGTCCCGTGAGCTCTTCGGCCCCGTCCTTGTCATCCACACCTACAACGACGCCACCGAGGCCGACTTCACCAAGATCTGCGAGAAGATCGACCAGACTGGCGAGTATGGTCTGACCGGAGCCGTGTTCGCGCAGGACCGCGAGGCCCTCCGCCAGGCAGATGACGCTCTCCGCAACACTGCTGGTAACTTCTACATCAACTGCAAGAGCACCGGTGCCGTTGTCGGCCAGCAGCCTTTCGGTGGTGCTCGTGCCAGTGGCACCAACGACAAGGCGGGCAGCGGAAACCTGCTCTCTCGTTTCGTCAGCTTGCGTTCCATGAAGGAGGAGTTCGTCCCCACCTATAACGTTGCCTACCCTAGCAACGCGTAAACTGCGTCATGAAAGTCTTTTTTTTTTTTTTTTGGTTAATGTATTCCCCGATCTGTATCTGGTTTGTTAATTTGGTGGGATTGTCTATTTCTGCATAGTATTTTGGCGTTCATATGAAAGCTTTCCGTGCGACAAAAGTTCGCTAGGCATTGTACGAAGGTATATACCACATCAGTCAATGAATTCCATCGGGTTTATCCCGTGCACAAACTATATCTCTCAAAATCTATATAGATCTACTCCGCAGACCTCTCCAAGAATCTCCGCATACTCTCCATAGCACTCCGCGCATACTCTCCCATCTCATACTCCTTTCCCTTCCCATCAGCCCCTCCATCAAATATCTCCATGGAGAACCAGCCCCGGAACCCCGTCTTCAGTACCGCTCTGGCGACCCTCTCAATAGGCAAATAACCCCCACCATACGGTCTAGGCCGATAATCATGACTCCACCGAGCCCTCGGCCAAGCCCCATCAACCATCTTCCCCTCAATTGGCCGAACAGGCTTATACGCATCTGACACCTGCAGCAGATAAATCTTCTCCGCCGGAACCGTGCTCGCCAATGCCTCCAGACTCTTCTCCAACCGTCGGTCCAATTCCTCAACGGGGAAGTCTTCAATTCTTCCTGTAGATGTCGTTGGATCGCCCCATTCAGACCCAGCGGTTTGGAACGTATCAAGACAGAGCCCGATATTAGGTCTATCGACTAGACGGACGAGCGTCCAGACGTCTTTCCACGTAGGCGCGTGCGTAGACCAGCACCAGTTTTCATACGCAAGACGCATGTTATGCGTTGCGAGTAGGTCGCAGAGCTCACGGAGATCGGTGATGATGTTATCTTGGGTTACAGAGAGTTTGTCGAGGGGTGTATCTGTTGAGCCGACCTTTTATCATCCCCATTAGTATTTTCAAACATACCCTTTCACACTCAAACCCCCGCATAAATCCATAATTGAATATAAGATTGGAGAGGAAATTACCTGAAGTAAATCCGTCCCCACAGCCCTCATAACCTCAATCCATCCCTTTGCTCTCGCAAACGCATCTTCCCTCTCCTTCGAACCCCGCGGCCAGCCCTCGAAGTTCGCGAACGGTTGCAACATCATCACCTTTAAGTTCTTGGCTTCGCATTGTTTGCGGATATCTTTTGCGACGGTGACGAGCTCGGAGTAATTATCTTCTGCGACTTCGTGGCCGAGGAGGGCTTGGGAGTAGGAGACGATGTCCGGGAAGGCGAGCTCGATTCCTGTGAAGCCGGCTTGGTGGAGGGCTTCGAGCTTACGGGGGAGGCTGTCGGATTCGGATGCGCCTATTGAGCAGGTGGCGTAGGAGAGGGGGATTTTGTTTATATCGGTGGTCATTTTTGTTTCGTTTCTTTTTGGGTGGGCTATACTAGTAGTTATGGGTATTGGTTTGATGGGTGGATAATGTGATTGTTAGGGTTGTTAGGATTGCTGGGAATATAAGTTTGGAATTATGGTTATTGTGTTTGGGAGTAACATCTGCAGTCTAATGCTTAGTATAATAGCTAAATGTGGTCAAATTCATAGCAGTTCGACGATCTTGTTTCCAATGTTGAGCATATGATGTAATGATGAAGAGTCAAGACCAGTTAGGGTTCGGAGATCCACTTAACTCCATCTCGGAGGTTTGAAATTAAAATAAAAGTACAAAAGATAAAGGACAATCGTTCATCGTGACGTCCCAGGTGACATGATGTAATCACAGCGTCTTGTTCCTAGACTCAATTGAAGTATCTTTTATTGCCACAATGCTACTCAAGTAGGCGTGGAATTCAGCGCTGATCTCCAACACTAGATTTAATTCTCCAGATGATCGTTTTCTTTCCAGTGTCGTGAAGCGTGACAATGTCGTCAAAAGATCAGAACCAACAGTTCAAGCGCATTGGCATCGTTGGAGCCGGGAATATGGGCTCCATGATGGCCTTTGCCTTTTCGGAACTAGGTCTTGACGTTTCTATTTGGGATGTCAAAAAGGAGAATGTTGATCAGCTCTTGGAATCGGCTAAGGATATTAAAGGTCAAGGAAAGATAGAAGGGTTTGAAGAGATTGGTGAATTCACCAAGAGCTTAGAGGGTCAGGGAGAGCGGAAACTGTTTATTTTCTCCATCACTCATGGCAATCCCGCGGACTCCGTTTTAAGTCAGATCAAGCATGCATTGAAGAAAGGCGACATTATCCTCGACGGTGGAAATGAGAACTACCGGCGCACGGAAAGGAGGCAGAAGGAGTGCGAAGAAATTGGCGTTAGTTGGATTGGAACGGGTGTTTCCGGTGGATACCAATCCGCGCGCCGTGGACCGAGCTTGTCTCCTGGGGGTGACGAGAAGACGCTGGAGCTTGTACTACCTCTTTTGGAGCGCTATGCGGCCAAGGACCGCAAGACGGGTCGTCCGTGTGTGGCCAGAGTTGGCCCGGCGGGCTCGGGGCATTTTGTTAAGATGGTACACAATGGGATCGAGGGTGGCATGCTTTCAGCGGTCGCCGAGGCTTGGTCTATTCTCCATTACGGGCTAGGGCTTAAATACGATGAGATCGGAGACATCTTTGATGAATGGAATCAGAAGGGCGAACTCCGGAATAACTTCCTCCTCGAGATTGGAGCCGACGTATGCCACCGAAGGAAATCCCCTGAAGGAGACGGCAAAGGCGAAGGAATCGGCGACAAGAACGAATACGTTCTTGATGATGTTCTCGACAAAGTTGTACAAGATGATGACGACACGGAAGGCACCCCCTACTGGTGTGTTATGGAGACGGCCAATCGTCATGTTTCTGCGCCAACCATTGCAACCGGTCATTACATGCGCATCGCCAGTGGTAACCGTGCAGAACGGCTGCGGGTGGCGGACAAACTGCAGATGCCAAAGCCCAAGTCCATCGAAGGCATCAAGGATCGGCGGGTTTTTATTGAAGATCTGCGGCGAGCAGTCTACTGTTCCTTCCTATCTTCCTTTTGCCAGGGTCTCGAACTGATTGCACGCGCTTCTGATGACGAAGGATGGAATATTGACCTTAGCAAATGTCTCCAGATCTGGCGTGGCGGTTGTATTATCCAGTCGGAAGCTATTGCCGACCTTCTACAGCCGTTACTCAAAAAGAATGTGCACTATACAAATCTGAAAGACATCGATGAAGTCGCTTATGAATTGAAGCAAAACTTCAACTCTCTTAAACGGATTGTGATTGACTCGACAGTGTTCGATCACTATATCCCGGCGATTTCCGCAACCTTGGAATACCTGAAATATGCGGGTGGGACGATGCTACCAACAAAATTCATGGAAGCCCAGATGGACTTATTCGGTGCTCATGCATATTACAAGCCAGGAGTGTCCGGTGAGGATCCAGGGCCGGTCAAGAAGGGGCCTCATCACTATGAGTGGCGGCCAGCTTAAAGTCTGTGTATAG